>NC_137114.1:49368907-49551407 GCF_949357685.1 Gobio gobio
CAGTTAGTGTAAATGGTAAATGACAGCAATTTGAAGATTAAAAAGGCTGCTGACTGTATTGTTGCGCACAGTGTTTCTCCTGTTTGTCAGCACGGTTTCATTTGACCTCCGACTTTTCAATAGGGAGGAGTTATTCCGACACCTTCTGCCTGTGATGGCTTCCAGTGCCCCTCCGACCCCTTAAAGGAACACACCGACTTTTTGGGGCTTTAGCTTATTCACCATTCTCATCTCTGTGCGTGTCAAATCTGTCTGACGCACCTACCGCTAGCCTAGCTTAGCACAAAAGACTGGAGGTAAATGGCTCCATCTAGCCTACTGCTCAACAAGTGACAAAATAACGCCCACATTCTCCTATTTACATGTTTTGATGTGTATAGTTACAGTAGCTCGTCTGTTTGATCGGACCACACGGGCCAACCTACGTTCCCCACGTGCATCAATGACCTGTCACCGGTTCTCCACTGGTCCTTCCTTGGAGCACTTTTGATAGAGACTGACCACTGCAGACCAGGAACACCCCACAAGAGCTGCAGTTTTGCAGATGTCCTGACCCAGTCGTCTAGCCATCACAATCTGGCCCTTGTTAAACTCGCTCAAATCCTTACGCTTGCCCATTTTTCCTGCTTCTAACACATCAACTTTGAGGACAAAATGTTCACTTGCTGCCTAATATATCCCACCCACTAACAGGAGCCGTGATGAAGAGATAACCAGTGTTGTTCACTTCACCTCTCAGTGGTCATTATGTTATGCCTGATAGGTGTATATGCACAAAGATGAACTTGCTTCTTTCAAATGTTTTATGTATATTATCAGTAATAATATAAAGCCTTACTCTGTACAGCAAATATGTTCACATTATTTCAGCGTAATTAAAGTTGTTAAGTGTATATTTAGTCTCTTTTTTTCACACAGTGATCACAGGAGATTGAAGACATGAGTGATCCAGAACCATCCAGAATAAAACATGAAGATGCTGGGGAACAAACAGGTTGGTGTCCATTCTTGATTCTTCAAGGTATCAAAGCTTCAGTTTAATAGATCTAGTGGCTGTAAAATAATGAGCACTATAATTATCAATAATAGTGAAAATGCAACTTTGATTGTTTATGACAATCTAACATCTGTTTGTACTAACAAGGGAGTGACAAATCTAGGGCTACACGATTAATCGAAATCGGACCGCGATCGCAATTTGGCTTATGTGCGATTATGAAAGCATAAAGGCTGCGATGTTAATCAAATAAATATATGCCCAGCGTGTCAGTGAAGAGCGGCTCTATGATCAGTAGTAAACGCTGCTCTGTCTGAAAGCTTATAACGTGTATTCAATAACATGTTTTAACTCATATCGAGTGTTTGATATTGTGAGCTGATGTGGCTTCTTATCACAGATTGAGGCAGATGATGAATTATTTTACAGTATTCTATACAGTGATGAAGTCTGTCGATTAGCACTGCATTATAATATACTATAAATACCAGAGAAGGCTTGAAGAACTCAAATACACCATATATTGTCGCAGTTGTGTGTTTATTGTCTTCTATCTTCTTTTTATTCATCTACACAGCGCTAGCGTTACATTAGGGATTTCCTGAAAACGTCATTATATTACTTCTCTCTGAGGCAAATGTGGCGTTTCTTTGCAAGGGTGCTTTTTAAATCGCAAATCGCAATTTTAACCAGAATAAACGCAATTAGATATTTTCCCCAAATCGTCCAGCCCTAGACAAAACTAACCATTGGCACATTAAAGATCAGGGCCAGTATTCATAAAGAATCTTAATGCAAAGAGTAGCTCCTAGTGACAAAATTCTAAGAAAATTCTTTGAAATGTGGGCGTTTACTCTTAAAATTAACTTAAAAAATCCTAGTAAAGAAAAAAATTATTCAGAAAGCATCTTAACCCTTAAAAGAGGTCTTAAGGTCAAATTTGTTAGGAGCACAGAAGAGGCTTAAGAGTTTCTTTAGCAGTGGAGAAAATGGTGGAAAGACAAAGAGGGAGAAGAAATGTGTTGCAGACAATGGATGACAGTGACTTAATAAGATGCTATAGATCAGATCATGCAGGGATCATGTTTGTTGCATTAAATCCAACCAATTAAATAGACATGCCAGCAATCAGTGTAATTGGAAAGAGTGGAACAATGTTTATTGTTCTAAGCCAATCAAATATCTTATAGAAAATTAACAGCATGGTAAATAATAAAAGGATTTATATATATATATATGCGTGTGCGTGTGCGTGTGCGTGTGCGTGTGAGAACGGTAAAATAGAACAATTTGCGCTTGTAATTTCAAAGTGAAGGCTTAGAATAGACCCTATACTTAAAAGCGCTCCTTTTTTCCCCTTTTTGGACAACCAACCAATCACAGTCTTCAGAAGACTGTGTCATCCGTAGCAACGGGGTCAGCCCCGCCTCTTCACTAAGATAAAAGTTTTTGTATTTTCCTTGCTCAGAGTTGCTCTCAGATCTGTCCCGAATAGCTCTTAAGCTAAGACTCCTACGTAAAGGTTTTTAAGCTAAATTAGGAGTTTTCTGAGAGGACTCTTAGAATCTTTATGAATACGGGCCCTGGGGCCATGTTCACAAAACATTTTATCTTAGCACTAAGAGTTCTCCTAAATAGCAGTAAAAGTTAAAAAAGTTTTCTCTTAAAGCCCATTCACAAAGCTGCTGAGAACAACTTTTTACTAAGGAATAGAGAGAAGTCTTAAAGGTCCCATGGCATGGCATTTTTCTATTATTTTATAGTGTTTCCTGAGGTGTACTTATATTGTTAGTATGATTTTTACATCATAAAATGTCATAATTTAGAAATAAAAGGCATTTTTTCTATACTGCTGTTTGCCCTGTGGCTGACTGCCCTGCTTCAAGAGGCGTGTCTGCTGTGAGACTTCAGGAAAAACGCCCACTGTTGTGATTGGCTGACATCTTTGCATTTTAAATGAGCGGAGGGGGCGTGGTTTAACGAGGCACGAGCAGGCACGAGTCTGCCAGAGAGACGGATGGACCTGTGTTCACTTCACATCAGTTCTCTCAGCATGTCTCAGTTCAGGGTGAACTGTTGTAGTTACTAGAATATACTTCAGGTTATTAGTTTATTTCTAGTCAGAGGGGCTGTCACTCATGTCAGAAAGTTAGTAAATTATGGATCAGCGCTGACTCGAGACGCGAACCGTTTAGAACGATTCAGTCCGATTTGGTGAACTGGTTCGGTTCACTAAAAAGAACCGATTCAAAAGAATGATTCGTTCGCGAACAGGACATCACGGAGACGGAGCGATTGCTAACAAAAGCCGCGTTTCCACCGAAATTACCCGGAACTATTTGTACCAGGAACTTTTTTCCCAGGAACTTTTTCTCCCCCAGACCTGCTACAATCTGCGTTTCCACCGCGGTCTAAAGTACCGGGGAGATTAGGCAAATTAGTCCGGTGACGTGGGAATGCGCGCGACTGCTCCTCCCAGTCACCGACGGACATGAATCACTTTTGCGCGATACTGTCTGCAACAATAACAAGTGTAGGTGATGCAAGCAGCGCTGCTTTTGCTGATTATATGTACACACATTACCAACACTGCTTATTTAAACGTGCACTTTCACCTGGTTTGACCATTTTAATGCAAAATGGGATGATGGGCAATCCAAAATCTGAATGTGTTGTAATAGCTCAATTCCAAAACAAAATATTTTCTATAAAAGGATAATGAGGTTTCAGTCATTCATGACAGATGTGTGAAAAGTTAATTGAATGAAAACAATAGACTGAATTAAGCGGTTGAAAGATTAGGTACTAGACTGCAAGTATTTTATTTTTTATCACAATAACATCTCTTTACATTCACAAAAAAAAAAAAAAAATCACATGACTAGTATTACAATATGCTTCATTAAATGCATAATATTAGAGACTTCTTCCTCAAATGTGAAATGAAGTAAGACCACACTTATGGCTTCACTTAAGTTGTGGTTATAAGTTATTATACTACATTCACATAGTTATACATTTAAAAATATAATATTTGGGTTTTCTAGATATGTTTATGTGCATATTCAGAAAGACTTGCGAGCAGCAGCCCTTTTATTTGCTTCCTACACTATATGAATACAATTAGAATGTGGTTATATAGTTAGAATGTGGAAATTAAAGACACAGTGACATTTTACACATTTTACTTTATTTTAGACAGATTAGTTCTTACAAAATTAAAATAAAAGTGTGCAAAGACAAATAAATTACTAGAACAATAAAATGAAAATATAAAATGTGAAAACAACAATATAAAAAAAGTGTATTTTTCAGTAACCTGTCCAAGAGCTGTGCCAACATGTACAATATATAAAGTACAAGTGTGGTAGAGCAAATGCTTCATTCAAGCGGCTGGTCATTGTGGCTACTTCTTGAACAACTGGACAAACTGTCCAAGAACAGACAGAAACCCGGTCTGAAAGTCCCTCTGCTGACGTCAGCTTTCTTCCGCTTCTGACTGGTGGAATGCCAACTCTTGCCTCCTCATCTCTCCTCGGCCTGGCCATCCAGTAACAGCTGCATATATTGGTCAGTTCTTGTCCATGCTGCAGGGTTAGCATCCTCCATGTCCCTCAGTGCATCAAGAAAGTCACAGTCCCTTTTCCTTTTCTCTAAGTAGAAAAATTGCACAGAAACACATGGAAATTAATACACAAGGCAACCATGAAACAATAGAAACCATCAATTAATTATTTAAAGTGTTTTCACTACAAATAATGAACAATTGTTTGCCCAGCTTGAACAATGCCCAGTGTGCAATTTTTATCATGGGCAATTTAAGTTTACAATTAAAAACAACAAAACCATTAAGGATTACACATCAGTTTTTAAATATATACACATTTTTGTCAGCTTTATAACGTACTGGTGACCGCGGGGGAAAACACGCTGGTCTCCGTTGCCTGCGATTCATCAGGGCCACTCGTTACACCTGGAAAAGCACGTTGAAAAAAGTTACTGCAACGTGTTTAAACACTGCAACGAGTTTAATAGATGATACCAAGATGATATATTTAACTTACCTTCAACCCACTCGGATTCCTGGATGGTTTCCAACAACGCACTAGCCGAGTCTTTCGTTACCGCTGCGCCAGAAAAGGACGGTCTGTGTCCCAGCAACGCGTCCAGGCGGTCATACCACTTGTTGATACGCCGGTCGGAACCGCTCCGGTTGTTATGATCCTTTAATTTCTTGTAATCTTGTCTAATTTCTTCAACTTCTCTCTGCGCTGTTTTCCAGTGTGACTGGAACCGAGTCGATATCTTCAGTTATACCTTTTCATTGCGGGTCGCCGTTTCCAGTTCCCGCTGGATGTCCTCCTCCGCATATATGCTCAATAAAGCCTGAACCTCGTCGTCGGTCCATCGGTCGAATTTTTTGTTGAACTCCATTGTTGCAAAAAAAAATATTTACTGAACGCAAAACCCACGGAACTCACCTCGCAAAAGACATGTAAATATGGCGGTGGAAAAAAAAATTGCTGCGAGAGCTCAACCAATCAGCATGTTCAGCGCCCAAGTCCCACCCCCGAAAGTTCGGGAACTTTTGAAAAGTCCCCCCTCGCAAAAGTTATTTATAGTAACTACTGAGTTATGAGAGCGTTGTCTGTCAGCGCGAGTTTGTGTTTGTATCTGAGAGTTCTGAATAAACACGAGTCCCAGTCACACGAGTCCTCTTCATCATTATTCTACCAACTTTGTAACACATGCAATGTACCATTACAGCGAGATGAACGAGTTAGTAAGTTTGATTAAAGCATTATTTCTAGATATGTTCCAATCATATGAATAGCGTCAGTGATGCGCATTGAGTAACTTACACAGCGCAAACAAAGACACAACAGCAGTAATCGAATGTAATCCAGTTTATTGTGGGGAAAGCTGGCTAGCCTAGCCCAGATACCCTCACGCTTACCCCCCTTCTGCTTAATCTCACGCCGCGTTTGGTGCCTCCGCTGTGGGCCAGATGCAGTACTGGGGGTCGGGGATGTTGAAGGCCGAGCTTCGGCGTGTGTGAGGTTTATCTCTAAAGATGTTACTGCTGATGTTAAACAGAAAAGACTGTATGCACATTTTAGAACAGATAGACGCGACGAGGACGTACAAAACACTGACTCACAAGATAGAAAACACGAAAACACCGCTCTGTCTGGAGAGAGAGAAGCCGCAGCGTGTGCACGAATAATAAATAATTAGCTACACATCAGAAATCAATGATCACAGATCAGAAGGAACTGAAGAAAGACTTCTGTTTTCATTTGTACATCCAAACACTGAGAAACTGCCAGTTCACTCGTTCACAAGTAACGTTAATGATCTCTCCAGCGTTTGCATGGGCGTGGCAGATTCTCTGGGCGGAGGAAAGGGAGGTAACCGTTCCTGCTTGGACGTCAAAGGATTGGCTAGTCTGGCCTGTCATTTTCTCAAAGGCAGAGAGAGACAGCCAGAACTCGGGTTTACACCGATCAACATTTCTATCCACTTGGGGACAATATTCAGGCTAGGGGAACTCATATTAATGTTGAAATACCTCATAAAATGAAAATTTCATGCCATGGGACCTTTAAGCTAAGAGTAAGGTCGGTGTTGTCCTCTTTGCTATGGATGATGTCGTCACACTTACAAACTATGACCACAGTGATTGGCCGATAGGAGAGGATTCTCTGTCAGTGATTTAATTATAGAAATATTTTGTTGAACGGTTTCACGTTGCTATATTCAAATAAAATCTTTGAAATAAGAATGTTGCCATATTCAAATAAAGATTGTAAAAAGTAGGCCAAGTGTCACAAATTCAACTAGTATATGTTTAGCTAATTGTCCGCCTCTTACATGTCTTCATCTCGAGAGATTGCAGAATTCAAGCAAAAATTATTTTATGAACAAAGTTCGTGAGGAGCACGTTCAAACGGTCTATATAATCAGTGCGAGAGGAGGTATATACACAGCCGATTGCCGACTCACCTAGTTACCTCGACAGTTTTTTGCATCCCTCTGCCACCCCACCCACTCTATTCGATCATTTGTAAGTGTGAACTCGTAAAAACAACTGCCACAGGTAATCTGACATAATATTTTTTTTTTATTATCACTATTGCCTCAATGTTGTATAGTGTTTTTGGGGATTGCGGCAACAGTCATTAGGATCAGTGTTGAGGAAAGTTACTTTGAAAAGTAATGCATTACAATATTGCATTACTCCCTTAAAAAGTAACTAATTGAGTTACTTAGTTACTTTTTAAGAAAAGTAATGTTACGTTACTTTTTCTCACATGGGCTGTGCTTGTTTTTTTTTATTTTTTTTTTATAACAAAAGTTATATTTTTGTGCAACGGTAAAGACCTCTTCATACCAAAATTGAAATAATCCGATTGTTAAGTCTGACGTCATGCGGCAGCGCTTCCGGGTCCCAACGCTCTCTCATACCACAAGAAAACAACAAACGGTGCTAATATACACACACAATGAAAAAAAATAGAACAAATTATCTCCAATCTCCATTTTTTTTCAAAAATTATCTCCATACCAAAATTCCTGGGCCCGTATTCATAAAGATTCTAAGAGTCCTCTCAGAAAACTCCTAATTTAGCTTAAAAACTATTACGTAGGAGTCTTAGCTTAAGAGCTATTCGGGACCGATCTGAGAGCAACTCTGAGCAAGGAAAATACAAAAACTTTTATCTTAGTGAAGAGGCGGGGCTGACCCCGTTGCTACGGATGACACAGTCTTTTGAAGACTGTGATTGGTTGGTTGTCCAAAAAGGGGAAAAAAGGAGCACTTTTAAAGGGTTAGTTCACCCAAAAATGAAAATTCTGTCATTAATTACTTACCCTCATGTCGTTCGACACCCGTAAGACCTCCGTTCATCTTCAGAACACAAATGAAGATATTTTAGTTGAAATCTGATGGCTCTGAAAGGCCTCCATTGGCACAATGCACGTTACACTCTCAAGACCCTTAAAAGGTACTAAAGACGTCGTTACAAAGTCCATCTCACTACAGTGGTTCTACAATAACTTTATGAATCGGCGAGAATAGTTTTTGTGCGACTTGTATAGTGATGACTATTTCAAAACACAGCATCATGAAGCTTTGAAGCGTTATGAATCAGTGAGTCGATTCAGCAGTTTGAATCGCCAAATTTCAGCAGTTTGGCGGTTTGACACGCGATCCGAATCATGATTCGACTCACTGATTCATAACGCTTCGAAGCTTCATGACATCTTCATCACTATATAAGTCGTTATTTAGGGTTTTTTTGCGCACAAACTATTCTCGCAGATTCATAAAGTTATTGTAGAACCACTGTAGTGAGATGGACTTTGTAACGACGTCTTTAGTACCTTTTAAGGGTCTTGAGAGTGTACCGTGCATTGTGCCATTGGAGGCCTTTCAGAGCCATGACAGAATTTTCATTTTTGGGTGAACTAACCCTTTAAGTATAGGGTCTATTCTAAGCCTTCACTTTAAAATTACAAGTGCAAATTGTCCTATTTTACCGTTCTCCTTCACTCACAGACACACACACACACACACACACACACACACACACACACACACACACACACACACACACACACACACACACACATTATGTATATGAATCCTTTTATTATTTACCATGCTGTTAATTTCCTATAAGGTATTTGATTGGCTTAGAATTATAAACATTGTTCCACTCTTTCCAATTACACTGATTGCTGGCATGTCTATTTAATTGGTGGTTTGAAAGTTGGGTTTAAGGCAACAAACATGATCCCTGCACGATCTAATCTATAGCGTCTTATTAAGTCACTGTTATCCATCGTCTGCAACACATTTCTTCTCCCTCTTTGTCTTTCCACCATTTTCTCCGCTACTAAAGAAACTCTTAAGCCTCTTAAAAATCCTCATCTGTGCTCTTAACAAATTTGACCTTAAGACCTCTTTTAAGGGTTAAGATGCTTTCTGCATTACTTTTTTCTTTACTAGGATTTTTTTGTTAATTTTAAGAGTAAACGCCCACATTTCTAAGAATTTTCTTAGAATTTTGTCACTAGGAGCTACTCTTTGCATTAAGATTCTTTATGAATACAGGCCCAGATGGCCAGACAATGATTCATCTTTTATAAATCGTTAAAATATTAATATCTGCGACGCTGTGAGCACAGAGACTGTTGTGTAGACTGTAAGTATTTAAAATGTTTAACTTTTTTAAATGTTTGATGTTTAATATGAATAAATCGCGCTCATAAACGGCCGTCGATGGCGTTCTCAAGTGAAACGAGTTGAGGCTTGGACCCAGAAACTGCATTCCATATGTCACGACTTAACAAGCAGATAAGCCCCGGGCTGAGGTAAAAATGCAAATTCACGCATGAACAGTAGAGGGCGCAGCTCTGCTGTGCTGCCATTCTGTATAATGGTAGAATAGGATGCAGGAGAAAAAAGTTTTACCAATAAAAACAAAAAATCTAGTAATTTTCATCATCAAAGGTCAGCAGCAAGACATTGGTAAATTAAATATAAAGGTAGCTTATGCATAAAAATAGTTGTTTTATTTAACATCTAATTATTGGAGGTTTGCATAGTATTCTGATTTTGCATTTGACTGATTTTATTAATTTTGAGGAGTACAGAATCTTTATTGTGCAAGTGAGATAAATAAATGCTCACATTTAGTCTAGAACTACAATAACCATCATGTTTACACACAACGCCTCTGCACTTATTTTTCTCAACATGAAAACTTTTTTTTTTGTGAAAAAGTTACTCAGATACTTTACTAGTTACTTGGAAAAAGTAATATTATTACGTAACTCAAGTTACTTGTAATACGTTACCCCCAACACTGATTAGGATTGTTTAGTGATTTGGTCCTTCTGACTTAAGCCTTGTTTAAACTTTGGCCTGGCTCCGCAGCGCGAGCCCCCACTGACTGCGCCCGCTCCTCCCCAAACGGACGAGCCGTTTATACTTGACACGCTCGCCGTTGTGCTATTCTTTGAAACGACAGAGGGCAACTCGGAGTAATTGTTCTATAAACCATCTGGAAACTGCAGTGAGAAGAAGTAGAAGAATGTACACAGATGACAATATTTATTTTAGTACACTTCACCAAAAACCACACTACAAAAGAATTGGGTAAAACTCAGTAAACCTTAATATTATTACAAAATGTATGTACACATTTATACAACTAAAATAACTATCTCTTAGATATTTCCTAATTTCATTCTTATAAAACATTCCTACCACCTTACTCGTGCATCCACACGAAATGGGGTCTTGCGCATTCAACGCGCACTACCGCCCACTCCGCGATTAAGTCATTTTTGCCGCGCGGACCCTTGCACTTGTGCGGACACGTCGAGTATAAACAAGGCTTTAGGTGTCCTCTTGACTACTATGTTTCATGGATTTAGGAGCTAGTTTTAGTGCTAAAATGCTTTGTGAAATACTCTAAGAGCAAAAATGTAGTCCTAAAATTAGGACTGACACGCCCATTATTTTTAAGAGTTTCTTCTAAATCGGCAAGTTAGGAGCTACTTTTAGTCTTAAGATGTTTTGTGAATACGGCCCCTGATACTTGATACTCGCAGAAAGATACCTGATATCACTTGTCTCCTGTTATTAAATCAGTGTTCACTTGAATTTTCACATTTATCCTCCTTGAACTGATTAACTATTTAATGTTTATTTTAGACCAGATGGAAGTGAAAGAGCAAAAACAAGAACTGCATGAAGTTGAGAAGGAACATGGCAACCTCAAAGCTCAAAAGAGTTTTTCATTGACAAAAAATTGTAAACGGCAACAGAAAACGCATAATAATGTGAGAGATCATGTGTGTTGTGACTGTGGGAAGAGTTTTACTACAGCTGTCGGTCTGACACGGCACCGAAGAATTCATACTGGAGAAAGACCTTACAAGTGCTCATACTGTGACAAGAGTTTCACTCATTCTGGATCCCTGACTATACATGTGAGACTTCATACTGGAGAGAAGCCGTTCCACTGTAGTCAGTGTGGGATGAGTTTCAAATCTAACACTGATCTCAAGTATCATCTGCGCATTCACACTGGAGAAAAGCCATATAACTGTGATCAGTGCGGCAAAGATTTTAGACTAGCATCACATCTAAGAGAACACCTGAAAATTCATACAAACAAGAAGTCTTATTATGCGTGTTCATTTTGTGGAGAGTTTTTTACGCGACAGGATCATTGTAAACGACACCAGAAAAAACACACCGGTGAGAAAGACAATGTGTGTTTGGAGTGTGGGAAGAGCTTTTCTAGAGCTGACCATCTAAAAAATCACCAAAGAATTCACACTGGAGAGAAGCTGTACTGTACACAGTGTGAGAAGAGTTTCAAATATAAAAGAAGCCTTCTGACTCACAGGAAGAAATGTTGTAAGCAGTCTTCACAATGAAGAACATTTAATTTTCATGTCAAATACATTCTAGGTTGACTTTTTGATTTTGGTGAAATGCTTAGAGAACTAGAAAGGAGTGATGTTTGAAGCTTAAGAAAAAAAATTTGTACATAGTCAATAATTATTTATTTGAATGTTTTCTTAATGTATAATTACTTTGACATGAATGTGTCTTATTCAAGCAGAGTTTGCAGTTACTTATTTTCTAATGTTTACTATATTTTGTTCTGATTGTAAAGTGTGTGACTATAGTTAGAAAATAAGATGCTGTAAAATGTTAAAGAATAATGAAGAATAAAGAATAATAAAAAACTGAAAAATAGTTGATTTTGTTTTCTTGATTTACAGATGATTTAAAATGACATTAAAGCAGCAAAAACATTTTATACATTTTAATTCACCATTGTGTAATTGATTTGTCTCATGCTAAGTTAAAGGATTAGTTCACCCCAAAATGAAAATTTCCTGATAATTTACTCAGCCCCATCTCATCAACATGTCTTTCTTTCTTCAGTCGAAAAGAAATTAAGTTAGGAAAAAAATTCCAGGATTTTTAATCGTATAAAGGTTTTCAAAATGCTGAAGGTCCAAATCAATGCAGTTTCAAAGGGCTTTGAAGTGCTTCAAATGATACTGTACGATCCCAGATGAGGAATAGGGTCTTATCTAGCGAAACGATCGGTCATTTTCAAAATAAAATAAAAATGAATATACTTTTTGGAAAACTCCACACTAAGGAACACTCCAGTTTTTTGGGACTTTAGCTTATTCCCTGTATCCCCCAGAGTTAGATAAGTCCATACATACCATTCTCATCTCTGTGCATCCCATAACTCTGTCTGACGCACCCACCGCTAGCCTAGCTTACCACAAAGACTGGAGGTAAACGGCTCCAGCTAGCCTACTGCTCAATAAGTGACAAAATAACACCAACATTTTCCTATTTACATGTTGTGATGTGTATAGTCACAGCGTGTGCAAATAACAAGGTTACATGAGACACAGCCATATTATAAATGTATACACACACTGGGGACTATATTCTCAGAAGGCGCAGCACTGCTCTACTTCTGCAGAGTGTGAAGTGATTTGCTCGCAGGACCGGAGAAGCCCCACTGTTACGTCTGTCAACAAAACCAACATGACTAGGAAGATAGTAGCGAACGTAACTGTTGCATGGCTGACTTTGAGGAATTGTCAGAGGATTTTTACTTTGTATCAAACCAAAATCCAGAACCATATCGTTTTGAGCCAGAATACACAGACAAAGAGTTACAAACTTTGGAGGCTGATAGACAAGATGCCGAATTACCTCTAGCACCGCTCATTTGTTACTGTGACAGTCAGAGCGCGTTCGTGACAACACAATACTAACATTACAGGTGATAACAATAACAAATGAGCGGTAAAAAAACTTAATTTCTTTTCGACTGAAGAAAGAAAGACATGAACATCTTGGATGAGATGGAGGTGAGTAAAATATCATTGATTTTCTGAATCACCAGAGGCTGTTGCATGAAGCCAGTTTCAGTTGCTACTCAGGTAATCTTGAGATTAGTTTGAGCAAACTCTGGGTTTTAGAGCTTTTTTAGAGCTTTTTTTTTTGTGGTGTTAAGTGCCATGGTAACTTATGCTACATGGTTTTTATTCTGGGTTAGAGATCCCAAACCAAAAATGTACCTAACAACTGTGAGTAAAGCAACAACTATCTGACACAATTGGGTTGTTAAGTCTGACGTCATGTGGCACAGCTTCCATGTCCAAACACTCGTCGTTACAAAGTCCATCTCACTACTGTGGTTCTAAAATAACTTTATGAATCGGCGACAATAGTTTTTGTGCGCAAAAAAACCCTTAATAACGACTTACATAGTGATGACGATTTCAAAACACGGCCTCATGAAGCTTCGAAGCGTTATGAATCAGCGAGTCGATTCAGCGGTTTGAATCGCCAAATTTCAGCAGTTTGGCGGTTTGACACGCGATCCGAATCATCATTCGGCTCACTGATTCATAACGCTTCGAAGCTTCATGAGGCCGTGTTTTGAAATCGTCATCACTATATAAGTCGTTATTTAGGGGTTTTTTTGCGCACAAAAACTATTATCGCCGATTCATAAAGTTATTGTAGAACCACTGTAGTGAGATGGACTTTGTAACGACGTCTTTAGTACCTTTTAAGGGTCTTGAGAGTGTAACGTGTCATTGAGCCAATGGAGGCCTTTCAGAGCCATCAGATTTCAACTAAAATATCTTCATTTCTGTTCCGAAGATGAACGGAGGTCTGACGGGTGTCGAACGACATGAGGGTAAGTAATTAATGACAGAATTTTCATTTTTGGGTGAACTAACCCTTTAACAAGCGGATAAAGATATATGGGGATCGCCCCTGTATCTCTCATTCCAAATTAAAGGATTAGTTTACTCAAAAAAGAAATTTTCCTGATAATTTACTCAACCCCTTGTCATCCAAGATGTTCATGTCTTTCTTTCTTTAGTCGAAAAGAAATTACGTTTTTTAGGGAAAACATTCCAGCATTTTTTTCATATTGCCAGGTTTCTCAGTGTGGAAGTCGTCATAGTTGGGTTAACTTTTATAGCGGTGAATGAGAGAATACATTATATATATTTGTTTGTCCCCATTTGCTCGAATAGCAAAAGCAAAACTCCTCAATAGTGATTTCACAACTTCCAAAAAAATTTACCGAAATTGATAACGGGAGTGAAAAAAGAGAAATATGTACATTTTACCATCACTCCTATAGACACTGTATTAGAAACACTCTCACAGCAGCGGTAACTTGTTTTTTTTGTTGTTTTTTTTGCAAAAGTAATATAATACAAAGTATTGGTGTTATAAATGTACATGCATTTAAAAAAAAGTTAATCCAAAAAAGGATTAACGTTAAAACTCGTCATCACAGTCTGTGAAAAGGGTCCATGGACATCAATGGCAACCAACGGGTTGAAGGTCCAAATCAATGCAGTTTCGAAGGGCTTCAGAGTCTCTGCATGATCCATCCACCACAGTGGGAGCCATCATGGAATCGGAGGGCAAAGAGGACAGCCCTGGCCACCCTCCCGCCACTGAGAGTGAGACTCAGGCAGCACAAAGTTAGGACATTCAATTAAGAGAATCTTCAGTCCCACACAGCCTCTCTCTCCCATCACCTCTTCCTACCACCTTAGAGCAGTGGTTCTCAAACCTGTCCTGGAGTACCACCAGCCCTGCACAGTTTGTATGCCTCCCTCATCTATCACACCTGATTCAACTCATGAGCTCATTAGTAGAGACTGCAAGACCTGAAATGGGTGTGCAGATATAGGGAGACAAACAAAACGTGCAGGGCTGGTGGTACTTCAGGACAGGTTTGAGAACCTCTTCCTTATATCCCTCATCATTGGTATGTTTCTCCCTTTCCAGCTTCGTCCTCAACCCCCAGCCATTCCTGCCACCCTCTCGTCACTGTCTCCCACCTTTCTCTCTCATACCCCTTTTCCACCAAGGCAGTGCTGGTGCTAGTTCGGAGCCTGAGCCTAGTTTCAAATTGGTTCCTTGTCTTTCCACACCCAAAGCACCAGCTCCGAACCAGGAAAAGTGGTTCTTAAGTAGCACCAAAATATTGCTGGTCTAGAAGTAAGAACCGCTTGCATCAGGTGCTGGGCATACGACTCCTTATGCTTTTGATTCACTCATGCAGTGTTTTGATATCATACGCTGATCGTCTGTGCAGTGCCGATTCATCTCGAACAAGCCTGGTGTGTTTGTGTTTCCCGCTGCCTTGCTAGCGTTGCTGAGAAAGATTAGATGTATACAGTGACGTAAGACCTGGCTCTGTAGTGGCTCTCTAGCCCGTGGAAAGGCAAAGCAGTTCTTAGAAGGTGTGTCAATCGAACCAAGTCCGAACTGGCACTAGCACTGGCTCTGAACTAGCACCCGGTTCATTCTGGTGGAAAAGGGGTATCGGTGGAACAGATCCACCTTGGACCAGCTGGGAACTGTCTCCGCCTGTACAAGAGGAACCCACATCTCTGCCTTCAACCTCTGTGGATGTCGCTCCTCCTCTACCCTGACTCCCTCGCCTATGGTCCTCCCGCCCATGTTTCCAGCGTAGACCATTGGCCATTCGGCTTTCCCGAGCTCCCTTAAGCAGTCGGCTCTACCTGGCTCAGACCTCACCACACCTGCACTTCAGACTTGCAGGCCGTCTGCTACACTTCAGCCCACCGCCCCTTCGACTACGGCCCACTCAGCCGTCCCTCAGGCTCCACCACCTGTTGCCTCAGCTCACCCTCTGTCCTCTGGACCCACTTAATCTTAATGTGAGGTCGTTGCTGCTGCTCAGTCGCAATTGCCAGGGTCTTCAATGTTGCTCCATTGTCTTTGACCTTTGGCTATGCGGTAGGCTTTCTCTTCAGCGTCAGTCTCTTCACCATCTCCTCATCCTCCTCATCTCTACGGGAGGGGGCGTTCTGTCACACCACAAGACTCTGTTTGTTTTCGTTTGTACTGTTTATCCCTGCCTTGTTTGTCATCATGGTATTTCATTTGATTTTGTGTGTGTCATTTATATTCCTTATTTAAGTTCAGTTTGAGTGTCTTTGTTGGGTCTCGTCTCTGTGCAGTTGTGTTGGATGTATCGTTGGAATTACCCTGTGGATTATTAAAGCCTGTTAACTTTCATCATCATCTTCATCTGTGTTTTGTCTCTCACCCCATAACCTGTGACAAGCAGTTGTCATTCAAAATAGCAAGAATAACAGAACTAACCTTTGGTCAAAATCTGATATTTGAAATACAGATACCAGATCTCTGTTGCTTTCTAAATCAGGGTTCTCTTGAATTTTCACATTTCTCATCCTTGAACTGATTCTAACTACATAATGTTTAATTCAGACCAGATGGAAGGGAAAGAGCAAAGACAAGAACTGAAGGGAAATTTCAAAGGCGATTATCCTCTAGTTTGTTTCAGCCTGTCAACGCCAATAAAATGTGCTTAATGTGCCAATTTACAGACGATCTCAGACATCTCCATAATGAATGAGCTGAAAACAGGGAACTTTTGGAGACAAAGAGGCTTTTCAGCAGCTCAGTTAAACATGATGGCCCTGTTTATATTTGTCAAACTATCAATACTAATTAAACCTGTTAGGATAATCAGGTTTTGTGTGAGAGAGAATTCTGTGAGAGATTGTCACACTGGAGTTAAGCTTAGGGCTGGGCGATAAAACGATAATTATCGCGAAATAATTTTCCTCGATAAAACGATAACAACCGTTCGATAAATGCTCGATATAATGCTAACGCGCTATGCGTAATGCTGCGCATGCGTTTTGCAGACGGGGCTTCTGGGTGCTGCACGTGGTGTTGTTGACAGTCACACTGGCTGACAGGCTTGGAGGATTGTGGAGCAAGAAAAATGAGCGATAGTGAAGAAAATTCAGCATTCACAACCAGCTCGGAGGACACAGATATAATTGACAAGAAAGGTCACTCAACTTCAGGGGTTTGGAGATATTTTGGCTATTTGCAATCGGACATAAAACAGAGCGGCGTGCACTGCTTATCATAGGTTCACCACACGGTAATATAATTATTAATTTAACGCATCTTGCTTCTTCGAAGTTCTTCCATATAGCATTGAGCCCAACACAGCGATAAATCTATTAGCCTAATAACAGTTCACACATGGGCTTATCGCCTTGTTAGTTGTTAGGGTGAATTACAACAAGCTAACGTTACCAAACTATAATCACTAAAACATTGTACTTATGGAAAAATACATCGGTATAATTTTTTGTCTTTGGTTATTTATTAATAACTCTGCAAAGCGGAACCATTGTTGCCAAATGTTGTCTCCCTGTAGGAGCGATTCCGGGTTCTTCCGTGCAAACAGTCTGGCCGTGCTCAGTTGATGGGCAAACGAGCACCAGCTGTGCAATGAGCGGAGACTGAGCCGCGAGAGGGACATGCAATCACGAGGGGGATTATAAAAGGAGATGCTTGTGTGGAGAGAAGCGGTCGGAGTGTGGGCTGCTGACATCCACAGTCGGTTGGGGAAACTACAGCAGGCTGGGAGAGTGAAGCTGTAGAGCAGGTTTCAACAAATTCATTCGGAGCCGGCAGTTGGTGTCTTCCAAAGGACTGAGAGGAGGAATGGCGGCGACATCAGCAGGGCGTGATCGAGGAAATAGTAATCGACTGAAAGCGGGAAATTCAAAAAACATTGGAAATACTGTTTTAGGAGCGGTTGAGCACGACTGCTCCGTGAATGAATCAGACGTATGTAGGTGGGAGGAAATGGATTACAGTGAAGAGAAAGAAGAAGAAAATGAGGGAATATTGAAGGGAGAGTTTTCAAAAAATCATGTCAAAGTCATGTAAAAGGGAATAAAAGAATAAGAAATGAAAATGATGAGATTTCGGAAAGTGAGGAAGAAGGACATGAGCTAAATAAGAAGGAAATGCATGAGAATTTTATAGTCATAATAAGATTCAATGATAAAGATCAAGCAAACATGAAGATAATCAACCCGTTTGTATTAACAAAACATCTGGCAAGTAAGATAGGGGAGATCTTATATGCTAAGGTCCTAAATGATGGACATCTGTTGGTCAAATGTGCTAATGAAGATCAATTTGAGAAAGCAATCAAAGTAAAAGAGATTGGAAAACTGAAAGTGATAAACACACGAAGGGTGGGAGCACGAAATGGTGGAGGATGCAAAGGAGTGATCACAGGGGTACCAATGAATGTAGGAATGGAAGAACTTAAGAAACATCTTAAAGGGGGGGAAATAGTGATTGCACAAAGATTAAAAACAACAAGAGAAGGAGTGAAAAAGGACAGTGAAACGGTATTGATTGATTTTGAGAGGGAAAATATGCCAAAAAAGGTATACCTTGGTTATATGAGTTACCCAGTGAGAATATATGTACCAAAACCATTGAGGCGTTTTAACTGTCAGAGGTTTGGACACATAGCCAATAACTGTAAAGAGAAGAAGAGATGTGCTAGATGTGGGGGCGAGCATAACTTTGGAAAATGTGGAACAGGAGTACAACCAAAATGTTGTAATTGTGGAGGAAGCCATAATGTGGCATATGGAGGATGTGAGGTGATGAGACAGGAAAACAAAATCCAGAAAATAAGAGTTGAAAGAAGGATCACTTATGCAGAAGCAGCAAGAGTACACCATAATATCACCATAGAACAAACAGAATTGGGGGTGGAAGAACAACAACAAAGAACATGTGATAAGATTTATGTGGACAAAAAGGACTTGGTGACGTTTATTGCAGGAGTGATAAACAGTGCAGCTGAAGTTAAATAAAAAAATGATAAAATACAGCTGGTTGCCAAAGCAGCAGTAAATCATTTAGGACTAGTGGGACTGATGTGGGAAGAAGTGAGGGAGAACCTCACCAATCAGTCAAGCCAGGAAGCACCATGTATTGGTTAATATTAATGGTTATCATCTTACAATGGAATGCAAGAAGTTTACTGGCCAATGGCCAGGAATTCAAACATTTCATTAAAGACAGGAAAATAAATCCAGATGTAGTGTGTATCCAGGAAACTTGGTTAAAGCCATATTTAGAGTTTGTGATTCATGGATATATAGGTATAAGAAATGATAGAGAAAATGGGGGACGGGGAGGAGGAGGAGGAGGAGGATGTGCTACATTTATTAAGCAAGATGTTCCATATAGGGTACTGGAAAAGGGAGAGGATCTAGAATACATTATGGTAGTATTGTGGGAAAGAGGGGAGGAAGTGGTTCTAATAAACTACTATAATCCTTGCAAAAGGTTGGAAGTAGATAAGTTATTAAGGATACAAGGAAATAATAGACACAAAGTAATATGGTGTGCAGATTTTAATGCTCACAGTAAAATATGGGGGGGTTCACATACAGATGTAAATGGAAGGGTAATAGAAGATTTAATGGATGATAAGGAATTAGTGTGTTTAAATGACGGAAGAGGAACAAGAATAAACATAACAACAGGAAATGAATCGGCATTAGATATTACACTAGTGTCTAATCCCTTGGCTGGAATAAGTAACTGGCATGTTTGGAATGATACTACAGTGGGCAGCGATTGTAACGGGAAGAGAACATTGACTTTTTGACAACCTGTGAGGGTGGGTTAAGAGAACATTGACTTTTTGACAACCTGTGAGGGTGGGTTATTGTCTACCAGGTGCACATGCACCTGCAGGTCTCTTTTGCAGGTGTGTTCAATGTCACTGAGCCAGCAGTACAACGGGATTGGTAGATCCACTGAATAAAAGGAAAGGATCGCCGTGCATGGCGCGGCGGGTTTGGGACTGTGATAGACGTGGTAAAGAGACAAGCTCGGCGGTCTTGGAGCGGATGGATTAGAGGTACGATCTGCAGTGACAACCATCGCGATTGACTCCTGGCAGCGAGAGGTCTACGAGATTAATCAACGCACTCTATCCATTCATTTTAAGGAAAGTGGGACTTCTTATCATTAGTGAATGAGTGGTGGGCATTGACGAGTATTTATTCAGAACTGATTGCCCTTCCCTTGTCTCGCAGCTCGGATTTACGGTTCCGTTCTGCTCTGCTGGCCGTCGGGAGCGTCTCGTCGATCGACTGAAGCCGGACTTGAGCGCGTCACTGCAGATTGCCGCTACCTCGCCTCCAACGCATCTTGTGTTGACTATGAGCACCGAATGGGCGGGGTCGTGAGTGACTTGACTGTTGACTGTGTCCTATGAAACTCTGTTAATCAAAATCGTAATGTCTTGTTTGTTAAAATATATCTTGGTTTAGTGAGTGGCTGCTCGCCTAGGTTTTATATTGTCAACTGTCTTACCCTCCTTAATGGAATTGAATTGGTTTTAAGGCTGTTACTGATCAAACTAATGTGGTCATATAATTATTTACTAATGTGTGGGGTTTATTTTGAAGTGATTACATCTGTACATTGTTAATCTGGCTATTTCCCCTCGCTGTGTAAATTGCACGTGTGACTGTGTGTCGTTCGATATATATGACTTTATTGGGGTGAATCAGGTGATAACCTTTTTTTCCCTATTTGCTGTCCAGCCAGGGGGCGCCAGATTGTGATCTTCCTCCTGATCCTTGAAGTGAAGCAGTCAGTCACATTTGAATGTGTTCATCTTCTTGATCATTCAGACAATTACGTGTAGGTTTTTTGTATAAATAAACTTGTGTATTTAAAATATTTTTTTGTGTATGTTGGTTACTTGTGTACGACAAGGGTTAAATTCCTGCGGGTCACTGAGATTAAATCGTTACACGATCACTACCCAGTATCATGCTCAGTGGGAGAGCGAGTGGAAATAAGACCAGGTGAAGGAATACCAAAATGGGGTTTAAGAAGAGCAGATTGGGTAAAATTCCAGCAATTAAGTGAGGAATCATTTTCAAGGATAGACATATCTGGAAGTATAGACGAAACAAACAAATAACATCAGCAATTATTATGGCAGCCGGTGGATCTATTCCCAGGAGTAAACAAAGGAGGATTAAAAAACTGGTACCATGGTGGACAGAAGAGTGTCGTCAAGCTGTTAAAAACAGGAATAGAGCATTCAAAACTAGTTAAAAACACCCATAACATGCAGCATTTGATTCGGTATAAGAAGGCACAGGCTAATGTGAGAAGAACAGTGCGTCAAGCTAAAAGGGAAAGTTGGAGGAAATTTTGCAATGAAATAGGAAGATCAACACCTGTAAGTGAGGTTTGGGGAATGATAAAAAGGATGGGTGGAGTAAGGAGGGAATGGAAAATTCCAGTTATAATAACTGAGGAAGGTACAGCAATCTCCAATAAGGATAAGGTTGAAATAATGGCAAAAGCATTTGTAAAAATTCACAGTTCAGATAACTTGTCAGAAGTAAGGAAAATGAGAAAGGAAAGAACTAAGAATCAGTATCCAGGTGTGTTAGACTGGAAGGAAAAAACTGATGATAAAATTGATGAACCTTTTAATATGGCAGAGTTGATGAGAGCAATAAATAAAGCTAAACCAACATCTCCAGGAAAAGATCAGATATGCTACGTGATGATAAAACATCTAGGGAAAGAAGCGCTCTTAAAGTTGCTGCACCTTTATAACAGAGTGTGGGAGGAGGGAAGATTACCGAATGCATGGAAAGAAGCAGTAGTCATTCCAATAAGAAAACCTGGCAAGGATCCTTCTAAACCCACAAGTTAAAGGCCAATAGCATTAACATCAAATGTATGCAAAATTATGGAAAGTATGATAATAGAAAGGTTATCATATGTACTAGAAAAAAGTAGAAAGCTAGCAAACTATCATAGTGGTTTTAGGAAAGGGAGGAGTACCATGGATTTGGTTATAAGACTAGAAAATGAAATAAGAAAGGCTCAGGCAAATAAGGAATCAGTCATTACAGTGTTTTTTGATATAGAAAAAGCTTATGACATGATGTGGAAGGAAGGATTGTTGATACAGTTGCACTTGATGGGTGTAGGTGGAAGAGTTTTTAATTGGATAAAGAATTTTTTGTTTGGAAGAAAAATTGAAGTACGAATAGGGTCAGTCGTATCAAATCAGTTCGATGTGGGCAATGGAACACCTCAAGGCAGTGTGATAAGTCCGCTACTTTTTATCATCATGATTGATGATGTCTTTACAAAGGTGCCAATGGATATAGGGAGGTCTCTGTTTGCGGATGATGGGGCTTTGTGGAAAAGGGGAAGGAATATAGAGCATGCAATCAGGAAAGTACATATGATTGGGGGTTTAAGTTCTCAATAGAAAAAACTCAAACAGTCTTTTTCACCAAGAAACAAATCAAGGAAGGGATGAAGTTAAGTATGTATGGGAAAGAATTAGAAAGGGTTGGAACATTCAAATTTTTTGGAATTATTTTTGATTCACGGTTAACATGGGCAGATCAAATAAAGAAAATAGAAGGAAAATGCAAAAAAGTAATTAATGTGATGAGATGTTTGACAGGTAGGGAATGGGGAGCTAGTTGCTCTGCATTAAAAACAATATATGTGGCATTGATTAGATCAGTATTGGATTATGGCAGTGTAGCTTCTGGGTCAGCAGCCAAATATCTTTTAAAGAAACTAGATGTGATTCAGGCTCAGGCATTAAGAGTGTGTAGTGGCGCTTTTAAAACTTCACCAATACCTGCACTGCAGGTAGAAATGGGAGAAATGCCGTTAGCATTAAGAAGGAGGCAGCTGATGACAAATTATTGGGCTAATTTGCAGGGTCATAATGATTGCCACCCCACAAAAGTAGTGTTGCAGGAGACATGGGAGAATGCAAGATATAACGGAGATAATTTTAGTAGAATAGGCAATGAGGTAGCAAGAGAATTTGGAGTATTTTATATGAAGATGAGCCCTACTGTAGTATATCCAATGGTGGCTCCATGGTTACTAGTTTGGCCTGATATTGACTGGTATTTGTTAGAATTAAAAAGGAAAGAAAAAGATCAAATAGATTTGGTAAATGCATTTAAGTACCTTATAAATAAAGATTATAAAGAATTTGTACATGTGTATACGGATGGTTCTAAGAAACCTGAGACAGGAGTGACAGGGTATGCGGTGGCAATACTTACTAAACGAATAGGAATTAATAGAAGAACATCAGATTTTTTAGGAGTATATACAGTGGAAATGGTGGCAGTATTAGTTGCGTTAAGGTGGGTGGAAAAAACAAGACAAGAAAGGGTTCTGATATGCTCCGATTCATCCTCAGTCCTTGAGAATTTAAGGTCTTTTCACTCAAAAAGCCGTCAAGATGTATTATATGAAGTCCTTCAGTCAGTAACAAGGATTACAAATCAAGGAGGACGGGTACAATTTATGTGGGTTCCAGCACATGTAGGGGTAAAAGGGAATGAGCTGGTGGATGAATTGGCAAAGAGGGCTTTAAAGAAGGGAAATATAGAAATGCAAATTAAAATAAGTAAAGCAGAGGTCAAAAGTATCATCTGGGAAAAAACTAACCAAATTTGGCAAGAAAGGTGGGACAGAGAGGAGAAAGGAAGGCATTTATATCAAATTCAAAAGAGTGTAAAAATAACTAGGTTAGGTGGGGGGCACAGGACAGGAGAGAGGAAATAGTATTGACAAGGTTAAGGCTGGGGCATGGTGCTCTAAACAAATCACTGAAAATGATAGGAAAACACGAGGTAAGCTTGTGTGAGTGGTGTCAGGTAGAGGAGTCAGTGGAACACAATTATAAGATGTAGGAGGTATGAGGTACAGAGAGTGATAATAAGGAATTATTTGAGGGAATTAGGGGTGCAGGAATTAACATTAAAAGGAGTGTTGAACATAGGTGACAGAGCACAGGTTAGGATATTGTTAACTTTCTTAAGGGAAACTGGTTTGTTTCATTGGTTATGAGGATAAAACAGGGAGACGGGAAAGTGTGTTGGATAGTGAATGAATGTGTGTTGTAAGATTATTATTTTCTTTTATTTCTTTTTATGTGGAAACTAGATTGTAAACCGATTGTCTGATTCACACTCAGGAGCAGAAGGGGGCGGTAATGCGCCAAAAGCTGGTTGCCAACCGCCGCTAAAAACAAAGAAGAAGAAAGAAGAGAGAAGCGGTCACACAGAGCGGGGAGAGACTGCACACCATTATGAAGGAGCTTTAAATCAGCGGTTTGGCGGACCTGGATTCATAAAGGGAGGTAATACGAACAGAGGAAGAGAGGCCGGGCATCTATGTTACTTCATCAGGTAGTTAAGTGTCCTTTGTAAGCTTTATTAGGAAAACTAATGCCTACAGTATCGGCTGTATACAACAGTGTGGTGAAACTGCCCCGGAGGATATTGAAATCTGGTTTGAAGCCTCTAATGCCAGGTGTGTGTTCATAGTACACTTCCCACACAGTTTGGATGCACAGTTCGTCGATTGAGAGGAAGTCGGCTGGGACCGCGAGTGGAGACCTTATTCACTGTGAGGTGTTTGAGTTGCAGTGCTTAGTGTGAAGTGAACACGTGTGACCATTTGAAGTGATTGATGCATGCACAGTTGTGGACATTATAATTTTGTGTCTGCCAGACTGCCCCCAGTTGGCATACTCGATAACTGTCAACCCTCCCGTTTTTTCCGGGTTTCTCACGTATTTTATCTCTTTTCCCGCTGTCTTCCCGTTTTAGTATTTTCCCGTAAAATATCCCGTATTTTTACGTTCTGATTGTGTTAACTCAGAACACGCAACTAGGTGTCTGTGAAGTGGCTTGCTCTTGGGTTGCTAGACCTCCAGTCAAGCAGGTGGCAGTACACACAGACAGTAGCTTGGGCCAGTGTTTCCCAACCGGGGTGCCGTCTGACGAGAGCAGGGGTGCCGTGTAAAAGGCCTTTAAATATATATATATATTTTTTTTTGTTCAAATTTTTAAAAAAATCCTCTCTTTGTAAACTTTGTTCATTGCATGCCGTATGTTCGAATATGACCAGTCATTTTCCCCATCCTCACCCGGGTTTAGTGCCAGAAGACGCGAGTGAGAAGTCGCGCGAGCTGTGAGAAAATGTGTCTCTGCACTCATCCGAAAGCGCGCACACGTCTCACAGCACGCAAATATTGAGTTCTCTTTCAAGTCTTGCTCTTGAATGGACAAACTCACGCAAAAAGTATGTCAACATGTCCATCTTGATGAGTATTCTAGCTGACAGAGTCTGTATATGCCTTAAGTAAACTTTATACATTCGAGAAAGACACATATCTGTGCATTAGGTCTTAAAGGGGCAGTAGCCTTTACTGCCCAACAACAAAAGACAAGTACATCACTCACTGCTCTTGATTGAATAGCTTTTGTAAGTTTAATAGAATTAATCTTTAATTTATACACTCAAATATGCAATGTTATTTTACATTTGATCAATTTCTGTACCTGAAAACTAATGTTAGACGTACCTGAAAAACCTGAAAAGCATACTTTATTTTATTAGTATCTTTGCTCGATAGTATTTATTTGTGCTGCTGCTTGTATTTAAATGATTTGTTCTTATTATTTTCTTTATTTTTATTTGACAGTAGTCCTTTTTTCCCTGAACATAGCAAATACTGAACTGTACCGAAACTGTGAACCTAAAACCGTGATACAAACCGAACCGTGAGCAATCTGTACCTTTACACCCCTAGCGTAACGTATGCGAGGGGGTGCCACAAAATGGAGAACATTTTCAAAGGGTGCCATGACTGAAAAAAGGTTGGGAAACACTGGCTTAGGCTACTGTTGAAGAAGAAGAAGACAGTTGCAGCGGCGGGTGGGAGGAAGAGGGAAAAAGTAGCGGGAAGTGAACTTCAAGGAGAGTATAGTAGATGAGTGTGATGTACGATGATGGATCAGGACGCTGACGGCCAAAATCAAAATATATTGTGTAGTTATAAACTTTTTTTTTTTTTTTAAGTTTGTGGGTAAGAATCGTGTAAAAAAAAAAAAAATCCCTTATTTTGTGGATGGATTCCGGGAAATCTCCCTTATTTTCAATGTTGACAGCTATGCGGCTCGAGCGGCGAATTGAAACTAACTAAGTGCTGTGTCGTTAGGGATGGGCGATATGGACTTAAAAATGTATCCCGATATTTTCTAGTATTTATTGCGATAACGATATCAATGACGATAAATGTAGTATCATTCCCCATGTTTTTGGATACAAGTGAGAGCTGCATGCAGACTCAGAAAAACAAATGATCTTACTTAAAACGTACCTGTCATCAAATAGGCTCCTATAATACAAAATATATATACATTTATTTTTTTTATGTAAAATTCCACACCAGCCTTTTCAGAAATGGAAAAGTTGCAGATATAATTGTCTTCTGTAAAGGTGCAGGTAATGTTTAAATAGTGCAACTGTGCTAAAAAACATCACACAATACAAACAATAATACTTTTGAAATCAATGACAAGTTTTACATGTAAACCGATTCTGTATTCATACACTCATGGTGCAAACAGTGGTAAAAATAGCAGAAACAGCAAAAGTAATTATCCCAAAAATGTCTTCAGATTACAAAAAAGTTACAAATAAGGATTTAATTATAGAACTTCAGTCATTTGAGTTGATAAAATAATACCACGAATTCTTCAACTAATAAAAATAAACTGCACTAAGGATTAATGAGCTTCTGGGTTCATGAATATTAATCACGTTGTCAGCGCTCATTCAAACTGATTTGCTGAAATCAAAACAGGCACAGCCTATGAGATTCCCGTTTGGTTTGTGCATTCGTCTCTTCCTGTTCACGAAAGGCTGAATAATTCCAAATAAACACCTTTATTTTACAGGAAAATACAACAAAGGATATTGTTTACATGTAGCACGTCAATTCTGTGTGGTGTAAGACTCTCTCGCTCTCTCTTTGAGTGTGTGTGTGAAACACTGAGCGCTCTCAGTCGCGCGCCTCACACTAGTGTTTACTGCGCGTCATATGCACAGCGCATTCATTGAGATGAACTGAAATAGTGTGCTTTACCGATCGATTGAGACAGAGTGAATCTCTTAAGCGCTCAGTCCAAGTGCTCAGCGAGTGAAAATACATCTGTATGTACAGGTTCAGATTGGCCTCAGGTAGCCCCTCGTTTAGCTATGAACTCTTCCGCAGCTCTGCACGTGAGATGCGGATTCAGTGCCGCCGCTCCCATCACGCGCTCCGCGTAGGGCACCAAGTGCTGCGGAGAGCACCACAAGAAAAGTTCATATATACTAAGTGACGAATGCAGCCACTGCGGCCATCATAAAGTAATAACGCTTAGGGCATCAACACGGCCAGCGACGGCACTGTGCGGATGGGTCGCGCCATCAACTAGGCTTTATCGTTATTATCGCGGGAAGAAAAATTCTTATCGTGGGGAGAATTTTTACCGGTATATCGCAAACGATAAGATATCGCCCATCCCTATGTGTCGTGTGTCAAGTGTGTGTTATACAGGAGTGCAGCTCCATCCTGTCTGATCTGAAGAGGATTTGTTGAATATTCATGCATTGCTGTTTGACTCTCTGACCCGAAGAGGAAGCATTATCTGTCTTAGTGATGCACCGAAATGAAAATTCTGGGCCGAAACCGAAAATGTAGGATGCACTTGGCCGAAAACCAAAACTGAATCCGAAAATGGCTTCTTATACTAATACATTAATATACATACATACATACATTTACATTTATCAGACGCTTTTATTCAGAGCGACTTACAGTGCCCTTATTACAGGGACAATCCCCCTGGTGCAACATGGAGTAAAGTGCCTTTGTAGTACTCATTAATATCCTGTAAAGGATGATATATTAATGAACACGAGTTCAAGCGATGCGAGTTCAAGCATTTGTTTATCTTGAATCAATACAAATTATGTACATCATGTATCACAAACTTACATACATGTTTACATGCTGGTCATGTAAGCACTCAAATTCCAATCATACCATGAACTCGCTTGACTAATCATGACGTCATACACTGTACATACTCACACTAGCAGTGAACCAGCGCTGAAACTCATAACTCAATATTAATGACTAAAGGAAACCATGAAACATACAATCTCATTACATAGTCTGTACTCTGTCTCTGTATTACTCGAGCGCGCGCGCTAATCGCAACACGTTTGCCAACCATGTGCGCAGCACTGATCGTTAACTCTAAACAGACATAACTCTCTCATATACATTAGGAAAACAATGCAGTTAACAGTCCTTCCTATAAAACAATGATGGTGTGCTTTTTATACATTAGTTACCTGTAAAGGATGATATATTAATGAACACGAGTTCAAGCATTTGTTTATCTTGAATGACGTGTTGGGGACACAGTTTTAGACCCAGAGACCAGATATGTTGAATGAAGACCAGGAGTCAAGAGTTAGATTAATTAAAGACATATTTACTGAAGAATAGTTTGCAGTTTCATCAGCAGAAGCCAGCGTCAGGGTCTCTAGTGGAATCGCAGGCCAGACTCTAACTCACAGAGAATTTTGCTCACCAGTTATACTGGTTACAAGGACATTGATTACATCAACAATAACAGATGGCCTAAGCCTTAATTCGCTACGGAGACCTAAAAGTCTAAACATTTGTCACACATGTATAGATATGCCGGAATGGCGTATTTTAGTCAGGATGCTCGTCACAACATCAATCCCACAAGGGTAAGATTGGCCTCGGATGTCGTAAAGGGCGCCTGCCTGTCGGGAGGGGGGTCAGGCCCCGATCAGATAGCTCCAACAAACCTGCACAGAACTTGTAAAGATGCACACACATACAAGCACTAGGGCATCACACTCTAGTTAATGTCAGGGGATTATGACCGCTTATCTAGAGAACACTCAATACCCAAACAACGACTCCGTCATAACTATCGCGAGAGGGAGCCATGCATGGCTGGAGGTCAACCCAGAGCATCTGGGGAGACTAGTTTTAATACTACAAAATCATCCTCAAACTAAATATATAAAGGTATGAAATCACACAGAATTACAATCATCTCTAGATTACATATGAAAGCAGAGAAAGAGATATTTATTTTGATTATCCTTGATTATTCAGGTTATGGATATAATAAAAAGAATAATTGAAAAGGATGTGTGTATAAAAGAAGAGAAAGGTATCTGACCTGCCGCTTCACCTGCTGCTTAACGCCCGTTTCACACATACTCCGTCTGCAGTGCGTATGCGGTGCGTGTTGCGTTGCGTATGCGGTGCAGGAGCAGCACGCGCTGTTGTGCTTTCATATATGCTGCGTTTGCAGCGCGCAACTGATCCGCGGTTGTACCACAAACACAGCATTTATTCATTATTATTTTCATTTCAAATCCAAAAGTTGTTACTGAACATGGCTTGTCAGAATTGCAATTCTCTTTGTTTACACTTTCATAGATGTCACGTTTTAACGTAGTACATTTAAACGTTTTATTCAATTCATTACTTTATATTTATATAGCCTATATAACTTTATATAGCCTATAGCCTACTTTAGCTCACACAAGTGGCAAAACATTGAAATATAACTTATAGCCTATAAACATTTTAAATTAGAAACTTACAATAGAAACAGCCGACTCTCGTCTTCTCTTTCGTTTTTAAACCCTTTTAAAAGCAGGTCATAAAGACCTTTTTGTTTTTCCACCTCCAGGAACGTACGTGCTCTTCATTATTTCAATTTTTTTAACCTAAATGCCAGGTAAGGTGTCGTTTCCTTGCTTTACCCGAGAAAAAAAAAGCCATGTGTTGACTTTGAAACAGAGTATATTTTAAATGACATACATCTGTGGTAAAATTACTAGATTTTCGTGTCAGAACATGTTTATTTTAAAGCGAACATTGTGCTGTCACTTTAATTACGCAGTGCAGCACAGCAAAAAATAGACTCGGTACGGAAACGATCGCCGGACTGCTGCAGACGCAACGCACCTGGAACGGACTGACGGACAGCATCCGCGCGCAGTGTGAAAGCTGTAATCCGTTAACATGGGTACGGAAAAAAATACGCACCGCACACGCACTGCAAACGGAGTATGTGTGAAACGGGCGTCAGACGCGTATCGCGAGAACTCTTTCTACAACGGCGCGCGATGACGCTCACACGCCCGCACAACCAATCACACACAGCCATCTTTAACTATAATAATATATTTAATTAATTCAAACTGATAGCGCTTTTTATAGAACTCACAATATTTGCAACAAGTATTTAAATGAAAAAAATTATAATTATATAAATCTAATACAAATCTGTGAATGATCCCTTAAAGCAAAAGCACGTAAAATACAGTTAAAGCAAAAGCACTTAAAATACATGAAAACTGATAGTGATAATAATTATGCACTTATATCAGATCACAGATTATTCAGTATACCACACCTTGCTCAATGACACACTGGTGGCGACCGCTGGGATTCAACCAGCAACCTTCTGCATATCAGTTCCATGGTTTAACCCATTGAACCACCATTATATATATATAATGGTGGTTCAGTGGGTTAAACTATGGAACTGATATGCAGAAGGTTGCTGGTTCAATCCCAGTGGTCGCCATGTGCGTGTGTGTACTTTTATTAAGTTACATAACATAACCTAAAATATTTTTAACAATAAATAATAATACCAAATAGGCCTAATATTGTTCTTCAAGTTTTATGTTCCATCAAATAAAATAGTTTTTAACAGATGTTCAAAAAAAGATCCACAATTATCTGAATAACTGCACACAAAATCACAGAATGGTTCTCATTTAGAACATGAGATGCTGCACTGAATCTCTCACTGTCTGTCACTGTTCTCCGGCAAAAATGGCATTTGGGGTAGGGCTGAACGATTCTGGAAAAATCAAATTGCTTTTTCTTTTTTTTTAACCATTGCGATTTAATATGCGATTATTTTTTAAACTCTTTATCTTCTGTATTATTCAACAATACATCATTGTATAATAATGGTGGAAATCTTTAATTGGTACCTCACGATCCGATTCCAAAACAAATCTTGAATTTTTTCCTTATTAATTTATTAAAAACTCAAAATGTTTGATATATGTAATTATAAGCTTTTTAAAATAACTACACATTATAACATTTTAATTAAAACAATTGATAACTAAATTAACAAATGTTAATCATTTTAAATATAAACTAATATAGCTGCAAAACAAGCTAGTAAATCATAAAAGAGGAACAAAAAACATATTATAAGCAATGAACAGAGTGCTTTCAGTATTTAAGAGTGTCTGAACTGTGAGAGATTTTTCTCTTTCTCAGCTTTACTGTTTGACTATTAATGATGACATCATCATAGACAGCGGGAGACCTGCATTCACACTAATGCTCAGATCTCTTTTGAAATGGATGTTTTTGCCCTGTCTGTTTAATTCATTAAGACATTACTGATGGTGTTTAAATTATTTTTGCGTCGTTTAAATGTATTTTGAGACGCACACAGACGTGAGCTCGCGAGCACTCTTCACAAAAGCGCCGCATGACCATTTGAAATGGAAAGCCTTCTGTCATTGAGTTTCTTATTTTTAATATAAGAAAGAGAACACACGAGAACACACACTGTAGGCGTGACATCAAGCAAAGTTTCTCACAGTGCATATCCTGTGCAAAGAAGCCTGCGAATGTCATTGCAATTCGCGTCAACCTTTCAGAACATTATGAAATAATATTTGTGTGTGTGTGTGTGTGTGTGTGTGTGTGTGTGTGTGTGTGTGTGTGTGTGTGTGTGTGTGTGTGTGAGAGAATGGAAGCAATCAGAATACGGGTGTTTCTAAAACACACGCAGCGTCACCGCGCACCTACAGTTAAAATCTAAGCTCAGAATCGATCCAGAATCATTGGAGAGAATCTTTTCTCCCACCTCTATTGTAGCCTATAGTACTATGAACAACTCAATATTAGATAGATCAAACACAAACAGTTTTTTTTTTCTTTTTTTTTTTCTTCTTTTAGGCCAGGCATATATGTGTAACGTGCGTGATATTATCGCAAATGTAATTAATCGTTCAGCCCTAATTTCGGGGGTAAAATGTGTGGTTTTTTTTGGCAGGGATGCCTGCTAAAATTCGCATTCCTGGGTCTAAATATCACATTGGGGTCGCTTCAACCCGCGGACATGGAAAAACATCCCGCGGACTTGGCAACACTGCTTGGGGCTGATAAATACCTGCGTGCAATCCGCGCAAGCAATGGAAAGCGGCCTTCGTTCACGCGCCAGTAGTCGAGGGGATTGTCGCTTCTGGCAATGGGTAGTTCAGCTGGATCCGTCTCTATTTGTTCTCATACCACTGACATGCCTAATCTTTGATAGGCAGACACGTTGCGTGATAACAGCTCGACCGTGAGTGAAACCTAAGCGCTTGCGCACGGATGGGAGGGGCGGGTGACATTCATTTTCGGTTTACATTTTCGGCTGTTTTTTTTATTTCGGCCCGAAACCAATAATGCCATTTTCGTCCGAAATTTCGGTGCACCCCTAATCTGTACATTGAGCTGTTCACACGGAAGGAGATCCCTGGAGTGAGTACCTGCTTATCGTCTAGTTTGAAGAGGATTTGTTGCACACTTATGCACTGCTGTTTGATTTCTTGACAAGATTTGCTACCAGGCTATTGAGTTGCTCCATTGTTTACCTCTGGCTGTCCGAAGAGGAACCGCTGTGTGAGTCGCTTATCAGTGTCTGTTCCAATCTCTTACCAGTGTCCGCTCCATACTTGCCTCTGGCCGTCCGAAGAGGAGCCGCTGTGTGAATCCCTTATTAGTCTCTGTTCCAATCTCTTACCAGTGTCCGCTCCATTACTTACCTCTGGCTGTCCGAAGAGGAACCGCTGTGTGAGTCCCTTATCAGTGTTTGTTCCAATCTCTTACCAGTGTCCGCTCCATACTTACCTCTGGCCGTCCGAAGAGGAACCGCTGTGTGAGTCGCTTATCAGTGTCTTTTCCAATCTCTTACCAGTGTCCGCTCCATACTTGCCTCTGGCCGTCCGAAGAGGAGCCGCTGTGTGAATCCCTTATTAGTCTCTGTTCCAATCTCTTACCAGTGTCCGCTCCATACTTACCTCTGGCCGTCCGAAGAGGAGCCGCTGTGTGAATCCCTTATTAGTCTCTGTTCCAATCTCTTACCAGTGTCCGCTCCATTACTTACCTCTGGCCGTCCAAAGAGGAACCGCTGTGTGAATCCCTTATTAGTCTCTGTTCCAATCTCTTACCAGTGTCCGCTCCATACTTACCTCTGGCCGTCCAAAGAGGAACCGCTGTGTGAATCCCTTATTAGTCTCTGTTCCAATCTCTTACCAGTGTCCGCTCCATTACTTACCTCTGGCCGTCCGAAGAGGAGCCGCTGTGTGAATCCCTTATTAGTCTCTGTTCCAATCTCTTACCAGTGTCCGCTCCATTACTTACCTCTGGCCGTCCAAAGAGGAACCGCTGTGTGAATCCCTTATTAGTCTCTGTTCCAATCTCTTACCAGTGTCCGCTCCATACTTACCTCTGGCTGTCCGAAGAGGAACCACTGTGTGAATTAGGGCTGTCGCGGTTATGAAATTTACCTTGCGGTTATTATGGGTGGCTCAATAGCGCGGTCTGCGGTATTACCGCCGTTTTTTGTTTTGTTTTGTTTTTTTACAAACCTAATTTATCCTGATTTTACTGCATAAAAAGCTCTGTTGTTGAGTTATGTAGCATAAATTGTTGCTTTTTAACTGACAAAGAGACACGTTTTAAAACATTTTTGTTTATTGTTAAATGCAAAACAGCAACAAGAACATGCCTTTTCCCATTTAAAAAATAAAAGAAATCAAATAATTTTAACGTATCACATGAAAAGAAGCAATAAGAAAATGCATGTTCCATTTTGAAAAACGAAAGAATTCTAAAGTAGGCTATCACATGAAAACAGCGTTTGAAAACAAAACCATGTGAAAATACAGAGAATAAACTAAATTTTACTTAAGCGTTAACGAAAGTGATTTACACCTTAGGTCATTGTTTCGCGCTAAGAAAACCAACATAACCTTATGTGGTTTCAGGGAGGATCGCATGGGGGTAACGATATCCCCCGCGGCACTGAAAACTCTTTCTGACGGTGTGCTCGTTGCACAAATACACATGTATTTGCGCGCGACTTTGGACAGCAGCGGAAATCTAAACTGATTATCGCGCCACCAGGACAGTGGATTTGCGTTGGAGTCGATGCACTCCTCATGCAGATAGCGACCGAGCTCGTTATATGCTCGCACTCTCTTGGGTATGGGCGCTGACGCGGAGGTTGTCCGTGACTTCAGTAGGTCTCCAATACCCCTTTTCCACCAAAGCAGAGCCAGAGCTAGATCGGAGCCAGAGCCTAGTTTCTAATCGGTTCTTTGTGTTTCCACACCCAAAGCCCTAGCTCCGAGCCAGGAAAAGTGGTTCTTAAGTAGCACCAAAACATTGCTGGGCTAGAACAGGGCTAGAAGTAAGAACCGATTACGTCAGGCGCTGGGGGCGGGGTCAACAAGATGAACACAAACTTGAGATCCGCCATTGTGAAATAGCAGCTAATGGAGCTAACAGCTACTGTTCGTTTGTAATCTCCGTCTATACAAATTACGGCGAACTGCATGAATGCGTTGGATTCGCTGTGTTTGCGTTGTGTTTTGATGCCGATGTAGGATCGTAAAGCCATGTGAATCAATAGTAACGCAACGTTTGCATTGTTGATGGAAGGCTTGTTCGCAGCGGTGCTGTGCAGAGACCGATCGCCGTATGATAACGAGTCCAGCGAGAGCACATGACTCCTTATGCTTTTGATTCACTCATGCGTTTTTATATCATATGTGGATCGGTCTGGCAAGCGCTGATGCGTCTCGAACAAGCCTGGTGTGTGTGTGTGTGTGTGTTTCCCGGCAGGGTTGCTAGGTTTTCACAACAAACCCGCCCAATTGCTACTCAAAACAAGCTCAAAACAAGCCCAATCGCGTTCCAGGGGGGATTCCCCAGTAAAAATCACATTTGGGGGTAAAATATGTGTTTTTTGGCATGGTTGCCTACTAAAATTCGCAATATGGGGCTAAATATCACATAATTGGGGTCGCTTCATCCCGTGGACATGAAAAAACAGCCCGCGGCAAAACCACGGACTTGGCAACATTGCCGCTGCCTCGCTAGCTTTGCTGAGAGAGATGAGACGTATACAGTGACGTAAGACCTGGCTCTGTTGTGGCTCTCAGCCCGTGGAAAAGCAAACGGTTCTTAGAAAGCTCCACAGTCGAACCAACTATGAACTGGGACTAGCTCTGGCTCTGAATTAGCTCTAGCACTGCCTTGGTGGAAAAGGGGTACAAGAGTTTTTTTCTTTGCTGCAGGTGGCACCTCCATTTGCCCTTCGTCTCCAACCACTGACGCACTGGCAGCGGTCTCTTCGTCCTCCACTCCCACCATCTCTTCGATGAGTGCGGATTTTGTCTCCATGTCATTGATATAATTGTCCCTATATCGAGGATCTAAAAAACTGGCCTTTGCCAAAAGTTTTTGTAAGGCAGCTGGTTCATACTTCCCCAGTAGAACACTATACATTTTGTGCTTTATGTCCGATGTTAAGGTGGTATCCTCGCTTGATAGTTTAAGCATATCTTCTGTCAGGAGTTTCAGGACGGGTTTGACACTGTAACGTAGCTTTCGCCAGACAGCAGATCCGTTAACTCAGCCGCGGGTTGGGTACTCTTGTATCATAATTAATTTATTTAACATCAAATGCACATGACGAATTGTAAAACAAGGCCACAAAAAAAAAAAAAACTGAACACTGCGGTTTCTGCGGTTGCTTTCCTTCCTCTGCGGTTGGCTTGTCAATAGCGCGGTTTTACAATATTGCAGTTACCGCGACAGCCCTAGTGTGAATCCCTTATTAGTCTCTGTTCCAATCTCTTACCAGTGTCCGCTCCATTACTTACCTCTGGCTGTCCGAAGAGGAACCGCTGTGTGAGTCCCTTATCAGTGTTTGTTCCAATCTCTTACCAGTGTCCGCTCCATACTTACCTCTGGCCGTCCGAAGAGGAGCCGCTGTGTGAATCCCTTATCAGTGTTTGTTCCAATCTCTTACCAGTGTCCGCTCCATACTTACCTCTGGCCGCCCGAAGAGGAACCGCTGTGTGAATCCCGTATCAGTGTCCGCTCCATTACTTACCTCTGGCTGTCCGAAGAGGAACCGCTGTGTGAATCCCTTGTCATTGTTTGTTCCAATCTCTTACCAGTGTCCGCTCCATACTTACCTCTGGCCGTCCGAAGAGGAACCACCGTGTGAATCCCGTATCAGTGTCTGCTCCACTACTTACCTCTGGCTGTCCGAAGAGGAACCGCCGTGTGAATCCCGTATCAGTGTCTGCTCCACTACTTACCTTTGGCCGTCCGAAGAGGAACCACCGTGTGAATCCCGTATCAGTGTCTGCTCCACTACTTACCTCTGGCCGTCCGAGGAGGAACCACCGTGTGAATCCCGTATCAGTGTCTGCTCCACTACTTACCTCTGGCTGTCCGAAGAGGAACCGCCGTGTGAATCCCTGATCAGGGCCTGTTTCATTACTTACCTCTGGCCGTCCAAAGACGAATCGCTGTGTGAACTCCCTCCGCAGCCGGAAGAAGAAGAGTCGGATCAGCCCGTGTGCTTTTAGTTTAGGATTTATTCTAAGTCAATAAAATGCCACTTTTAATACCGATTCCCTTGTTTGGTCTCGTGGTGTCTCTGGGTAACTCCTCAAGGTGGTACGCCCAAAAAGGGGTGGTGCGAGACACGGGTGGGGCCACCCCGGCCTGTGACAATCACCTGTATTAAACGATACATAAAATCATTTCATCCGATGTTTAAAGTGAATAAAATGAACTTGACAGCCCTTACTCGAGTTCCACAACTACTGATCTTTGTGCTCTTCCAGCCACCGCAGGTGTGTGTGTGTGTGTGTGTGTGTCGGTGCGCGGTGAACCAATCCACTGTAAGGCAAGAGAGGGGGGACTCAAAATGTTTCTAAACGTAAAACGCATTTTTTGCGTGTTTGTTTAACTGCTTGCACAATTATTTTAATTAAGGATATGTAATTCAATTATTGATAAGGAGTGTAGAGTGAAAATAAAAAAAGCTTTTTCTTTTATTTATTTTATTTATATTGTTAATGTCATTTATTTAAATGGTTTGACATGCTGACCAGAGAGGTTTTTTTTTTTTTTTTTTTTTGACAAACATTATCTTTAAAGCACTAACTTTGCATTAGCCGTCAGCAGAGTCAAATGTTATCATTACAATTCTAGATTTTACTATAGATATTTATTTTATTATTCTAATATTCTACTCTATTAATATTGATTTTATTAGTAATAAATAAATCTACCTCAGTTTTAATAAATTATTCGCCTGTTTGTCATGTTTTGACAGTAAAGGATAACTTAAAACCACAATAAACTGTCTGTTTTCTACATCTTTCACTCAGGAGCAAAATTATGCCTTTAAACTTTAAAGAAATAAAGATTTGACATTTATCGTGATAATTATCGATATCGACTGATATGGAAAATTATATCATAATTTTTTTTGGGCCATATCGCCCAGCCCTAGTTAAGCTCCAGAAAGAGAATGAGAAATTTACTAACAAATAAGAGAAAGTAAACACTTCAACATAAAACAGCATCTAGGCAAACTTGATGAATTTAGACAGATTTTTGACCCTTAAACGTAAACCCATATCAAAATGGCACTGTCATGGTCCAGGGATCCGAGTCTACTCTCAAAGTCTTCATTGACGATTTTGAGCAAATAAAAATGCTGACATTGTTTGATGAAGACAACAAGGATATGAACACTGGTGGAAAACTAGTCCCATCTGAACAACACCACAGAACAGCTCACAAACAACAAAATATTTATAAAATATGACAGTTTGAATAATTGTAAAGACGCAGAGAAGAGATGTCAAAGGAACTTCAGCAAACTAAACGTGAACTGAGTGAAGTAAAATCAAATGGTGTTAAAATCCCGGGTTACACAAAGATGAACCATATTTCAGATGTTCTTTTATATAGTAATAATACACAACCTTACACTGTATAGCAAATATGTTCATATACTTTCTGAGTAATAAATGTAATTGAGTATATATTTTGTCTCTTATCTTTGATTTGTCCAGATCTGGTCCTGTGGGCGTCAGTATCTCACAGTGATCACAGTTCACACCTGCAGTGAAGCCCCTCCCACAACAATACACCAATAAATACTGGGAATATTCACATCATCCTGCAAGAGAAGGACAAACTCCAGGTGTAGCAGCTGAAATCTGTGTGACTGTTAAAGATGGACTTTATTAAAGAGGAGATTGAAGACATGAGTTATCCAGATCCATCCAGAATAAAACATGAAGATACTGAGGAACAAACAGGTTGGTGTCCATTGTTGATTCTTCATTGTTGACTGATGAGAAGCATTGAAGTATCAAAGCTTCAGTTTAATAGATCTAGGGTCAGATTTACTAACAGCTTGTGCCAGCACAAACCCTCTTTTAGCATTAAAAAAACTACTGTCAGGATTTACTAAAGACTCGCAGTGAGAAATTAGCACTGAAATGGTGTGGACAGGGTATTTTTTGCGGCTGACCTTATTGCATATGCATTTGGAGTTTCCCTTTCAGGTGCAAAATTCATGGTTTACAACCATTTACAATGGTTTGTGCTCGACAATTTATTGGTATTTATTCACTGGTGTTAATAATTTATTATTTACCTCCCCAAAAAAGCATGTCTTAAACCATACGCTAATTGGTAGATTGTGCTTGTCATTATGGAAATGCTGCATCTGTGTTCTTTAATTTGCGCGTCTCTGTCAGTGAGCACTATAAATTTATAAAGAAAAAATGCAACTCTAAACTCATAAATCTGTTACAATCTGACATCTTTTTGATTGCATTATCAAGGGAATTACAAAACTAACCATTAGCACATTAAAGATCTGATACTTGATACTCATAAACATCCCTGATCTCTGTTGTTTTCTGTTATTAAATCAGTGTTCAGTTGAATTTTCATTTATCCTTCTTGAACTGATTCGAATATGTTTATTTTAGACCAGATGGAAGTGGAAAAGCGAAGAAACAAACTATGTAAAGTTGAGGAGGAACATTGTGACATCAAAAGTTTTTTATCGAAGGAAAACTGTAAACGGGAACAGAAAACACATGATGAAGTGAAAGATCATGAGTGTTGTGACTGTGGGAAGAGCTTTACTACAGCTGTACATCTGAAACGGCACAGTAGAATTCATACTGGAGAAAAACCTTACAAGTGCTCATATTGTGACAAGAGTTTCACTCAGTCTGGACCACTGAAAAGACATGAGCGAGTTCATACTGGAGAGAAGCCGTTCCACTGTACTCAGTGTGAGAAGAGTTTCAAATCTAAAACTGAACTCAGTGTTCATCTGCACGTTCACTCTGGAGAAAAACCATTCAACTGTGATCAGTGTGGCAAAGATTTTAAATCAGTGTCACATCTAAAAAAACACCTGATAATTCATACAAACAAGAGGCCTTATGTGTGTTCATTTTGTGGAGAGTCTTTTATGGTACATTATCACTGTAAGCGACATGAGAAAACTCACACCGGTGAGAAAGATCATGTGTGTTGTGACTGTGGGAAGAGTTTTACTACATCAAGCCAACTGAAAAATCACCAAAGAATTCATACTGGAGAAAAACCTTTCAAGTGCTCATATTGTGACAAGAGTTTTGCTCAGTCTGGAACCCTGAAATTACACGAGCGAGTTCATACCGGAGAGAAGCCGTACTACTGTACTCAGTGTGAGATAAATTTTAGATATTCAAAAAGCTTTCTCAGCCACATGAGCCAATGTCACAAGTCTTTACATTGAGCAACATTTCATTTTCATGTCAAGTAAATGACGTGAGATGAACCAAACATGGAGTTGCTCCCAAAAGCACATTATCATCTAGTTTAACTTTGTGAATTTGGTGAAATGCTTAGAAAAGAGTGACGTTTGAAGCTTCAGAAAAAAATTCTTACAGTGTCAATAATGATTTGTATTTTTCCTGCTGGGTAATAATGGCAAAATCTGCTTGAATAAGACATTCATGTAATTTCCTTATTTACTAATGTTCACTATATTGTGTTCAGATTGTAAAGAGTCAGTGGCTGTAGTTAGAAAATAATAGAAGCTGTAAAATGAGTTGATTGTTTTCTTGATTTACAAATTATTTAAAATGCCATTAAAACTGCTGCAGGAAGTTGCAAGCGTGTACAAATAAAGGATTTACAAGACCGACACGACAACAATCACTGGTGTGTGATTTGATTCTGTGGATTCGGTTTCATAAAGCAAACTTAAAATAGCTCAAACTCAGTTACTCTGGCAACTTATCCTGGGAAACTAACCTGGTCCGGGGCAGTTAACCCGGATAAGTTAAATTTTGTTAATTTAATTTAAAATAATTTATAATATAAATTACACATAGTATATTTAAGTTCAATGTACTAAGTAAGTTAAGTTTATATCAATTTGTTAATTTGTTAAACTAGAAACTTAAGGGAAAAAAGCAAATAAAAGGTATATTCATACAATTTTCTATTTTAGTTCAATTAAATTTCACACTGTAAAAAAAAAAAAAAAATAGTTCAGTTTACTGCATTCAATTGTGCAAAGTCGTTGCACAAGAATTTAAAATGTTGTACAGCCGCTCTGGATGAAACAGTGATGTCAAACACCTCCTTTCAATTATCATATAGTGACACTGGCCCTTATTTAGCAAAAGTGCGTACACCAAATTTCCAGCATACACCTGGTGTACACCCAAAACCACGGTGACTTTGAGATTTATCAATATGGACGTTGGCGTACGGCACGCTCAAATCCTACGCCAGCTCAGGAGGTGGTGTATGCACGTTTTGAGTTAGTGCGAAAATGCGCAGAAAAACATTTCCTAACCCCACAAAACGCACTGACAAAGATATGCTATATTATGACCCACTGTAAAAAAAAACAACAACAACATAGTAATTATAAACTTCAGTGTTAATTTTTGTGCAACATGGACTTCAATGTTTAATTTGTGTGACTTTACCAAAGCATTTGATTTGTAGGCATATGTATTCCTCCAGTTGCAAGCTTGTGCGCTTTACCTGACGTTTCAGGGTTAGGCATAAAAATGACCTTCTTCTTTTAAATAATAATACAATTAATAATAATAACAACATTCTTCTTCTAAATAACAATAAGCGTCATTAATAATAAAAATCATAAAAATAATAATAATAAGAAGAAGAATCTTACAAATTGTCATGCAATTATTAATGTGAATGAATGGTACTCCACATCACATCATCACTATTGTACACCCCAATACATGTAACATGATACGAAATTAAATGCTAATTGTTTCAAAACACGTGCTGTAAAATAATGCATTGTGAAAGGTAATTTCTCATCCAAACAGCTATTTAAACTGGATTTCCACCATACACCAATTGTCAATGATGTCTGACTCTGGCTCCTCTTCAGTGCCGAGGCGCGCCTCTTTGTGGCAATCTTTATATCTGACCACTTTTTTTTCACCTACATGAAAGAAGAAAACTCATACTTAACTTGATCACTATTGGTCTATATTAAGCAATAAAACATTATTACCTCTGCTGGAGTGCGCTTCTCAACCCCCACACTATTCACAGTACTCGTAATTTGGGTCCATATTTTGTTTTTGTGGGCGCCTTTAATCCCACTCTTTAAACTCTCAAATAAAACAATTTTGTTTTTTTTCCACTTCCCTGGTGATGGTCTCGATCTCCACGTCGGAGAAGTTTCGCTTCTTTGCCGTCTTCCGTGTGTCCATGGCGTAAAATGAGGGCGTGGGGGAGGCACCCCCCATCTCTTCACCATCTCCTCATCCTCCTCATCTCTATGGCGCGCCTTCCGGCAGGGGCCGTTCTGTCACACCACAAGACTCTGTTTCAGGCACGTGCAGAGGGGGGGGCTTTGGGTGCTCAAGCCCCTGCCCTTTTTCAAAATGAATCAAAAGTGCCCCTCTCAGACAAATATCAACGATAACATCGTGGTCAATAAAATGGTAAATGGACTGCATTTATATAGCGCTTTTAACAGACCTACGGCCATCCAAAGCGCTTTTACATTTTGCCTCACATTCACCCATTCACACACTCATTCACACACCGACGGCGGTGTCAGCCATGCAAGGCGCCATCCAGCTTGTCGGGAGCAGCTGGGGTTAGGTGTCTTGCTCATGGACACCTCGGCACTTGGTCAGGTGGAACCGGGAATTGAACCACCAACCTTCCGGTTTGTAGACAACCTACATGAACCACTGAGCCACTGCCACCCCTAAATAAAATAAAACGAAATAAACGTGATTATTATAACATGACAATGTATACAATAGTAACAAACAGCTCAAGTCGGACAATTTCTGTTGAGGCGTTGTCATAATGCGTTGCTATGGGTTGTGTTTTGATCGTTTTGATTGACTGCTGATTTTCCACTGTTCGGAAACGGCTCTCGAGCCAAATATGGTCCTTTCAGAGAGTGTGTGGCCTCACGGGAAAAAAGTAAACCAATATTTTTTTTTTCATCCATAATCAGAGCTAATGTGTTGATTTAATTACAAATATATATATTATATATTTTAAAGTATTACACAATTCACCAATGCCCGTTTGTCATGTATATACACCAACCAATCGTGATCTGGCAAAGCAAGTTCAAATGCCATTGGGCGATGTGAAGTGGAGCGGTAATTTTCTCTTATTCATAAATCGGTTGAACATTACATGGACAGACGAACTAACGTTTGTGGAACGATTTCCTGTGGTTTGTCTCATTTTATTAATTGCATCACTGACTAAATGGATTTTAACTGACAACAAACAAATCCCTGCACAAAACCATGCAGCAGCAGCAGCAAAAGTCGCATTAATGGTAAGTTTAAATTCACTTGTATTTATGTATATTGATAGGCTGCTACACCGTTTACTATTTCATGAAACTATCTGTCAAAAAAAAAACAAGTGCCGCCGGCACCTACAGGCCTATTATGTGAAGTGTAGGCTGGCGAAATGGTTACGTGAAAGGACTTTATTATATAACCATTTTTGAATATTATGCAGCATTATGAAAGGAGTCTCTTATGTTCATCAAGCCTGCATTTATTTGATAAAAAACAGCAATATTGTGAAATATTATTAAAATAATGTATTAAAGTAATTTATTCCTGTGATCACAGCTGAATTTTCAGCATCATTACTCCACTCTTCAGTGTCACATGATCATTCAGAAATCATTCTAATATGAGGATTTAATGTCAATGATGGAAACTGTGATACTCTTTTCAAGATTCTTTGATTAATAAAAAGTTAAAAAGTATAAAATATAATGTAATAATATTTCACAATATTAGGCTACTGTTTTTTTCTGTATTTTTGATTAAATAAATGCAGGCTTGATGAGCATAAGGATATATATATATATATTAACATATTGCCCCTTTTTTACATTTGAGCCCCTGCCCCCGAAGAACTCTCTGCACAGCCCTGCTCTGTTTGTTTTCGTTTGTACTGTTTCTCCCTGCCTTGTTTGTCATCATGGTATTTAATTTGATTTCATCAGTGTGTGTGTGTGTGTGTGTGTGTGTGTGTGTGTGTGTGTGTGTGTGTGTGTGTGTCATATATCTCCCCTATTTAAGTTCAGTTTGAGTGTCTTTGTTGGGTCTCGTCTCTGTGCAGTTGTGTTGGATGTATCGTTGGAATTACCCTGTGGATTATTAAAGCCTGTTAACTTTCATCATCATCTTCATCTGTGTTTTGTCTCTCACCCCATAACCTGTGACAAGCAGTTGTCATTCAAAATAGCAAGAATAACAGAACTAACCATGTGATGTAATGTGAACCATGTGAAGCAAATGATGGCCCATGATGAACTGAGTGAAGTAAAATCAAATGGTGTTAAAATCCTGGGTTACACAAAGATGAACTTCCATATTTCAGATGTTCTTTTATATAGTAATAATACACAACCTTACACTGTATAGCAAATATGTTCATATACTTTCAGAGTAATAACTGTAATTAAGTATATATTTTGTCTCTTATCTTTGATTTGTCCAGATCTGGTCCTGTGGGCGTCAGTATCTCAGTGATCACAGTTCACACCTGCAGTGAAGCCCCTCCCACAACAATACACCAATAAATACTGGGAATATTCACATCATCCTACAAGAGAAGGACAAACTCCAGGTGTAGCAGCTGAAATCGGTGTGACTGTTAAAGATGGAGTTTATTAAAGAGGAGATTGAAGACATGAGTGATCCAGAACCATCCAGAATAAAACATGGAGATACTGAGGAACAAACAGGTTGGTGTCCATTCTTGATTCTTCATTGTTGACTGATGAGAAGCATTGAAGTATCAAAGCTTCAGTTTAATAGATCTAGGGGCTGTGAAATAATGATCACTATAGTTTTATAAAGAGAAAACGCCACTTTACAATTACAAAACTAACCATTAGCACATTAAAGATCTGATACTTGATACTGATAACAATCCCTGATATCTGTTGTGTTCAGTTGAATTTTCGCATTTATGCTCATTGAGCTGACTCTAATGTTTATTTTAGACCAGATGGAAGTGAAAGAGCGAAGACACAAACTATATGAAGTTGAGGATGAACATTGTGACATCAAGGAAAACTGTAAACAGCAACAGAAAACACATAAAGTGAAAGATCATGTGTGTTGTGACTGTGGGAAGAGCTTTATTAGATATGTACATCTGAAACAGCACCGAAGAATTCATACTGGAGAAAAACCTTACAAGTGCTCATATTGTGACAAGAGTTTCACTCAGTCTGGACCACTGACAATACATGAGCGAGTTCATACTGGAGAGAAGCCGTACCTCTGCACTCAGTGTGGGATGAGTTTCAAATCTAAAACTGATCTCAATTATCATCTGCACGTTCACACTGGAGAAAAAACATTTACCTGTGATATGTGCGGCAAAGATTTTAAAACAGGATCACATCTATCACTACACCTGGTAGTTCATTCAGATGTGAAGCCTTATGCATGTTCAGTTTGTGAAGCGACTTTTTCACGGCTGTCACATTGTAAACGTCACGTGAAAACACACACCGGTGAGAAAAACTATTTATGTTTGGTGTGTGGGAAGAGCTTTACTAGAGCTGACCATCTGAGACAACACGAAACCGTTCATACTGGAGAAAAACCTTTCAAGTGCTCATCTTGTGACAAGAGTTTCACTCAGTCTGGATATTTGAAATTACACGAGCGAGTTCATACTGGAGAGATGCCGTACTACTGTACTCAGTGTGAGATAGGTTTTAGATATTCAAAAAACTTTCTCAGACACATGAAGAAATATCACAAGTCGTCACAATGAGTGACATTTAATTTTCATGTCAAGTAAATGACGTGAGATGAACAAAACATGGAGTTGCTCCCAAAAGCACAATATCATCTAGTTTAATTTTTTTGAATTTGGTGAAATGCTTAGAAAAGAGTGACGTTTGAAGTTCAGAAAATAATTCTTACAGTGTCAATAATGATTGGTATTTTTCCTGCTGGGTAATAATGGCAAAACCTGCTTGAATAAGACATTCATGTAATTTACTTATTTACTAACGTTAACTATATTGTGTTCTGATTGTAAAGAGTCAGTGGCTGTAGTTAGAAAATAATAGAAGCTGTAAAATGAGTTGATTGTTTTCTTGATTTACAGATGATTTAAAATGCCATTAAAACTGCTGCAGGAAGTTGCAAGTGTGTACAAATAAAGGATTTACAAGACAAGCACGACAACATTCACTTGTGTGTGATTTGATTTGAATCATGAAAGTTCAATGACTAAACATTTATTAACAGAATCATTCAGGACTTTTACAGCTGTTGTCATTCGCATTTTGATAGAATGACAGAACTAAAACTCACAAAAGAATATACAGTAGGTGGCAGTAATACTCAAAAAAATGGTGCTATATGGCACTAAAAGTGGTTCTTGGCTCGCAATCATAGGGGTACCACTTTTATATAGCACCATATCTTAACAGGTTCTGTATATTGTAGCGGTGCACCTCAGTCATTCCAAATAACCGGTAAAGAACCACTGAGGCACCAAGATTTGGTGCTATACTGCACTTAAAGTGGTTCCCCTATGATCACGAGCCAAATAACCACTTTTAGTGCCATATAGCACAATTTTTTTTAGAGTGTACACTAAAGATGTTACTTTACCATGTAAATCCAAAAGAACAAATAGAGGATGTGCATAAGAGACAGACACAAGCGTTGAAAGTTTGAAGACCTGAGGGCTGTTCCATAAAACAAGATTAGAATACAAGCCAGGCTTATTTTGGTTAGTCAGACTTATTGTAGGTGGATTCTGTTTCATAAAGCAAACTTAAAATAGCTCAAACTCAGTTACTCTGGCAACTTATCCTGGGAAACTAACCTGGTCCGGGGCAGGATAAGCTCCTCTAACACTGACCAATAGGAATGCAATGATATTACCGCTGACTCTCTCGCATGCGACTTTATTAGCCACTATCAGTACATAAACATAAACAGTACAGAAAAAATGTGTCTAAGATGGTTATTAGAAGAACATTACAGTGTAAAAATGCTATTTAAAGCAGAAGTTAAAAGCACAAAATTTAAATTAATAACAAAATCACAGATTAAATTTTAACTGGTAAGAAGAATCTGAGCTTAGTCATTGGCCTGCAGTATATTAGGCTATTTGATGTACCCTATTACAATAGTCCCTTTACCGTTATTGCTATAATAAAAATACACTTTAAAATTCCAAATAAGGCACATAACATTTATATTTACTTATTTATAAATGTCTTACAGTTCAAATACATTTAACATAATTATACAAATGGACATACTGTTTTTCTTTCATATATTTTAAAATGTTGTGATAATACCCACCACGAGTATAATGAGCTATAAGTTCACCAAAACTTATCCAACACCATAAAGAGAAATGATTATACTTAGAAGATATTTCTGGTAAATTTTCCAAACAAAATATATTTTGAGGATTACCAAATGTAACCCCTAATGTTACATTTGTTAAATGTAATGTTAAAAAGGATAACTATAATGTATGGCGGAATAGCACTTTTGAGAGAGTACTTCGTCTCGGTGCAGTAAAAAGTCACGCAGAGAAAAATCCTATTTATCCTGAGAGGATTTTTAAAGGGTTAGTTCACCCAAAAATAAAAATTCTGTCATTAATTACTCACCCTCATGTCGTCCGACACCCGTAAGACCTCTGTTCATATTCGGAACACAAATGAAGATATTTTTGTTGAAAGCTGATGCTGAGAAAGGCTTCAGATAGGCCTCCATTGGCATTCAGTACATTTAGACTCCCAAGACGCATAAAAGGCACTTAAAACGTCATTACAAAGTCCATCTCACCACAGTGACTCTACAATAATTTTACAATGCGACGACAATAGTGCGGCATTCGGACACATGACCCAGAAGCGATTTGTTTACAAGCAGAGAAAGATGCGCGTGTCTAAGCTGTTGGATTCTACATTGATCGTGCTTTAGGTCTCGGCGTAGTTCTCAAAATGGGGCTTAAGTGTGCATTTCATGGATTCCCGAACGCTGGCGCTACGTCATATTCTCGCGCATGCGTCGAGGAGGCATACACGGAAGACAATAACAAGTTGGATAAAGGTGTTATTTTGATTTTTTTTTGCGCACAAAAACTATTGTCGTCGCATCGTAAAATGATTGTAGAGCCACTGTGGTAAGATGGACTTTGTAACGACGTTTTAAGTGCCTTTTATGGGTCTTGGGAGTGTAAATGTATAGGAGGCCTATCTGAAGCCTTTCTCAGCCATCAGCTTTCAACTAAAATAACATCTTCATTTGTGTTCCGAATATGAACGGAGGTCTTATGGGTGTCGGACGACATGAGGGTGAGTAATTAATGACAGAATTTTCATTTTTGGGTGAACTAACCCTTTAAGGTCCACGAATGAAACCGTGACCATAAACACCATTAACTTAAGTGAACCAAAGGCAATAATAAGCAAAAGGCACTAATGCAAATAACTTTATTCGATTGTTTCAATATGCCTTATACAGATTACTTTATTTAAATGTTTCTTTGATATAACATTACACTGAGTTGTTTGAAAAGAAATGCATAGTGACATCGTTGCATGATGACGTCAGGAACCTATGAGTCGGTTCATTGAGCCGAACTGAAAGAAAAGTAACAGGTGCAGATTATGATATAACATAAATTAATATTGTAATTTACTTTACTTTCAAATTGAAAACCATATAATTATAAGCATATACATTTACAAAACACACAGTATGTATCTAAAAAATATAATCAAAACATTGTCCATTCGTTTTATTAGTTTACTTATAAGTTACCTGTATTGACTATGAACACATTTGAAGCTGCACCTGTCATTCAATATGAAAATACATTTTGATTTGATTAACTATGTATAAATGTAGGCTATTCTTAATCAATGGTCTTTGTAGCGTCTCATCTCGTGCACTTTCTTTCCCAAGTGCAACTGCATGTAACATTCCTGAGGTAAATAAAGTCAAATATAAAAAAATGACAGCCCTCAGCTGCTTCTCAACACTTTTTATTGGTTTACATATTCATAAAATATAATATACGAATGTAACAGTTGTTGCCATAACCATTAATAAACACTCTAGCTTGTATAATAACTATGAATATTCAAATACATGTAAACTCCATCGCAGAGCTGTTTAAAAACTCTTCCAACGGCGGCTGCTCCATCATTAGTTCAGACCATAGGTTCAGACAGGTGATGCACGCGACGCGCAAAGACAGTTGGGTGTTTTTCACACTCTACTTCTTGTGTATGGGGTGTGATCCGTGCCAAAACCTAACATCCGAACGACCGACCGACCGATCGAACGTCTATCCGAACGTCTATCCGAACGTCTTGTACTTTGAACGTCTTACTGAACGGGTGGACCCACGTGACGACATGACGTGACGTCAACGTCTTGAAATTATATATTTTTTTACCATGTAACCATCCAAGCTGATGTGTAAAGACTCTAAATGGACACTACAAGCACTAAATACAGATATTTTTACATAAAAGAATACTCAACCATTTCCTGCATCCTGCTGTACTTCCCTGAATAAGCCTTTAAAGATGTTGTAGCTATTCTAAGTGTTTCTGAGTGATGAACTGAAAAACCTATCATGACTTTCTCTGTATTCCATGACAGAAGGAGCTAATGTTTCAAACACCAGACTCACCTATTTTAACTGTACATACAGTAGTAGTCTACTGTTAATTAATGTCTTTGTATTTTCCCATATTATTTTATTTATATATAGGTTATATAATTTTTATGTAATCGTTTGCTCTTTTAAAAAAAATATATATATATGGTCTGTTATTGTTTTAGAAGTAAGAGTTAAAAGTTAGAAGATAAAGAGTTTTAATTTCAAGGTAATGGAACCATGTCCATTGACTTTTCATGGTAGTAACACATTGAGATTAAAAAATTTGTTATTTTTACCATGATTTCCTCTCCTTGCTTCTGATATTCCCTCTGCTGACTCCGCTGACTCGTGGGCTGGTAAAACAGTGAGTTAACATAAACTGTTGCTGTTTTTGGATATTAAAATGAACTCTGATATATGAATATCTTCTGCAGAGAGAGAGAGGTCATGTCAACTCAACACTGGATCTAACATGCATTTTCACTGTCTCTCGTGTTCTCATCTTGCAATCATAATCATTGAATACGTGCTAGGGGCATAAAGTGGTTTGCAGCAATATGGTTAGAATGCATTATAATCATCCCAAATCCTTGTTAATGTACATAAAGACTTCATCCTAGTCTGTAAGATTGTATAGGGTGAATTCAGGGAGATTGGGATCACCCTGAATTCACCCCTATTTTAATATTAGAAACAGTGCTAATAATAGTATAGGCTAGATGCCAGATATATTATAAATTCTTTTAAGATACATTTTTTTTAGTTTCTGTTTTTTCACGGTTCTCCCATGATAGACAACTAAACAAAATAACATGTAGGCCCTAATTTACTTGAGGTTCTACTATAAATGAGTCTTTTAAAATATGTATTAATTTAAATGAATGAATTATATATACAAATATTTAATTTAAATGTATGAATGAAGACTAGTAAGTCCTGAGTTTTTGAACAGATCTCTTGAATGAATGATACAATGATAGGCTACATCAAATATGTTTTATCAGTCACTGGTTGACACCTAGTGGAATACTATTGTAATAGAATCTTTATTTAAAACATTACTTTCAAAGGGCATTTACTCATTTTGATCACGGCTGCGGCAACATCAGCGTTTATATCCGGATTCCTGGCCATAAACTTTTATTCCAATATTTTCGTTATTATTTGATGTTTGCAAAACAGAAATAGCCATCTTTTAATAATAGTTCAAACAAGCCTTAAAATACATTTTGTTGTAGGCCAAATCTTGAACCAGACCTCAAAATGAATCCATATGTAAACCAGCCACAGCTTCTTTTTAAGGTGAAGAAATTGGTCTTGCAATATTCCTAACTTGGGGACACTCAATTTTCAACTAAATATACAAATACATTTAATTACTAAACTAAATTAAATACATCAACTAAATAACTGATCTACCCACATTGTCACTAACTGAAATGAGCTGATGACATCACCGTCTTCTCCGGCGGCTGTACAGCTGAGTCAAATTCTGTTGCATTATTTTCCTGTTTAACACTGTGAAGCTGCTTTGAAACAATATGCATTATAAAAGTATTGTAAGTTGCATTAATAGGCTATAATATGTATTAAAAACATGCATACAAAATAGGCTAAATAACAAACTAATAAAAAGTTGAAAATCTAAGCTTTTATTTCAAGAACTAAAGAGAAATATCAATACTGACTGAATCTTAATAAAATTACTAAAAAATCATAGCTTATCTTTCAAAAATAAACATCATAAATGCTAAAGTAAAGGTTTATTAAAAACACTTGTGTTAAGTGTTCTAGTTTTACATTTAGGCATTCAGCTGATTCTGTTAAACTGGCCATAGCCTGCCCTACACTAATCAAGGTTCGTTGATTTCCACATAAAAACAATGAGCCCAAATTACATTAGAGAACAGTTTCATTAAATCATATGTAACACGTTCCAACGTGTGCTTACGTGTTGTTAACGCGTACCTAAGGCGACCGGTCGGGAGTGCTGGTAACCGATCGTCTTCCCAACGTGTTGTTTTCGTGTTAAGACACGATGTAACATGTTTGTTTTTCTCACCTTAATTTAACGTTCTTATACTTCGATTGTATCCTCTAACTAGTCACCATTTTATTACAGCAATTGCTAATTAACAAAACGGGCAAGCTTTGACGGCTAATTCGGAAAAGCACGAGATATCCCACATATTTTTCTCCATCGGCCATTAAAACGAAAGGTTCAGGAATAGATATAATTTCGGAATGTGTCTTATTTAATATAAATACGCTGTACCATATTCAAATGCAGCGAAAACTGCAGTCAGTATTGATATTTTTCTTTAGTTCTTGACATAGGCGGAGCCAATGATTTTGTCTGAGCTTTGAACAATTAAAAAATATATATAATTAATATTTTCTCATTTTATTTGTCTTATCTTATCCTTTAAGTGTAGAATGAGTAAAGCTGGTTGTTTTAAGGATGACAAAAATGTTAATTTTAAAATTTTAGGCTGATTAATTTTAAGTAGATAGGCTATGCAAGTCTCAGACAACTGTTTTATGATAGAAATGTTCAGCTGCCGACAGTAATGCAAACTACTCAACTTTTTGTGAAATTTCGCCGTTTTGAATTGTAAAAATGCGATCATGATTCATGTAATTCATAAATGAATGTGACGACGAGGCAAAAAAACGTTTGCATTTTCTACATAGGCAGGCCTATTAGACATACGAATAAGAGTGAACTCTTTTAAAATAAAATATTTGCAAGTTTAAATTGATTACTTCAAAAACTACAATTAGACCTAGAACTTTACCATTCATTTTTATTTATTTATTCCCTTAAATTCCTTTAATCCTTTAATTATTAAATTGATTCATTATTATTATTATTATTATTATCAGGGTGCGATTTGTGAAAAAAAAACAGAAGGGGGATGCTTTTAAAAAGTTTTTTTTTCCTTTAAAAATAAATCACAGTGGATATTTTTTGGCAGCTATAAAACAAATAAATATTACAATAAATAAGCTTTGAAATATTAAATAGATTAGCTTCGATATTTGACCACTATTTAAAATGACACTAATAATTTTTAATTTCTGATTGGAATGTAAAATCAATCTGTAGTTATTAATATTTTGAATAGGCCTACAATAATGAGACACAAACCTGTACATATTCAATCGCGTTCGCTCACATTTATTTTTGATCACCAGTACACAAGGCTACAAACTTTTAGTCCACATTTGGAGAAATATTTATTCACACGTTTACCTCATATTTCTTTAGATATAATAGAAACATAATTTCTTAATGACTCGCAGAAAGACGATCCTCTGCCGATCCATTAGTCAATATGGCGTGATAATATTTTAGGCTACCTTACGATGTCGGCAAATTTCAGCGTTCTGTCTCATTCACAGATCTAGCCTATAAATGATCAGTGGTCTCATTATATTTATCCGTCCGTTATTATATATATAATATCTGCATAAGGTCACAGAGTGAGTTTTGAGCAGAAACATTGCATTAATCTCATACTGGCACTCTGAAATAGATAAATGGTGCGCGGCTGACTTTATGAAAAACTCTGCATGGTTTGAGGCGCGTGAAACTGAGACAAGAGCGCTAACAGTTAAAGTCCATTTCAGTCCATTAGTTTGTAATTTGACCTATTTTGTATGCATGTTTTTTTAATGTATAGCCTATTAATGCAACTTACAAGTTAGGAATATTGCAAGACCAATTTCTTCACCTTAAAAAAAAGCTGCGGCTGGTTTACTTATGGGTTCATTTTGAAGTCTGGTAAAAATATGACAACAATATGTATTTAAGGCTTGTTTGAACTATTATTCATTAAAAGATTGGAATTATAAAAGACGAAAGTATTGGAATAAAAGTTTATGGTCCAGAAATATAAACTCTGATTTTGCGGCAGCCGTGATCAAAATGAGTAAATGACCTTTGAAAGTTATGCTTTAAATAAAGATTATTTTACAATAGTATTCCACTAGGTGATGTAGTTCATTGTATCATTAATTCAAGAGATCCGTTCAAAAACTCAGGATGAACTAGCCTAATCTTCATTCATAAAATATATTTTTTATATAGCCTATAGCCTATTAATTCATTCATTTAAATTAAAACATTTTTTAATAGACTCATTTATAGTACAACCTCAAGTAGTATCAATGTTATTTTGTTTAGTTGTATTAATGTTTTGCTTTCAGAATCGTGGGAGAACCGTGAAAAAAATCCATATTATCCAGAAACAATTTTTTTTTAATCTTAAAACAATTTATAATATATCTGGCATCTAGCCTATACTATTATTAGCACTGTTTATAATATTAAAATATACAATCTTACAAACTGGGATAAAGTCTGTATGTACATTACCAAGGATTTGGGATTGTATACAAGATGAGAACACGAGAGACAGTGAAAATGCATGTTAGATCCAGTGTTGAGTTGACATGACCTCTCTCTCTCTGCAGAAGATATTCATATATCAGAGTTCATTTTAATATCCAAAAACAGCAACAGTTTATGTTAACTCACTGTTTTACCAGCCCACGAGTCAGCGGAGTCAGCAGAGGGAATATCAGAAGCAAGGAGAGGAAATCATGGTAAAAATAACAAATTTTTTAATCTCAATGTGTTACTACCATGAAAAGTCAATGGACATGGTTCCATTACCTTGAAATTAAAACTCTTTATCTTCTAACTTTTAACTCTTACTTCTAAAACAATAACAGACCATATATATATTTTTTTTTTAAAAGAGCAAACGATTACATAAAAATTATATAACCTATATATAAATAAAATAATATGGGAAAATACAAAGACATTAATTAACAGTAGACTACTACTGTATGTACAGTTAAAATAGGTGAGTCTGGTGTTTGAAACATTAGCTCCTTCTGTCATGGAATACAGAGAAAGTCATGATAGGTTTTTCAGTTCATCACTCAGAAACACTTAGAATAGCTACAACATCTTTAAAGGCTTATTCAGGGAAGTACAGCAGGATGCAGGAAATGGTTGAGTATTCTTTTATGTAAAAATATCTGTATTTAGTGCTTGTAGTGTCCATTTAGAGTCTTTACACATCAGCTTGGATGGTTACATGGTAAAAAAATATATAATTTCAAGACGTTGACGTCACGTCATGTCGTCACGTGGGTCCACCCGTTCAGTAAGACGTTCAAAGTACAAGACGTTCGGATAGACGTTCGGATAGACGTTCGATCGGTCGGTCGGTCGTTCGGATGTTAGGTTTTGGCACGGATCACACCCCATACTTGTGAAGTGATGTATCGACGTTCCCTTCTTCCCTACGCCGTTCGCAGTGCCCTTCAAACTGAACATGTTCGCTCCCTTTGGATTGAAATCTCACTTAAAATGGCGGAATACCCTCTAAAGTCCACTTCGCAGTCCACTTACGGTCGAATGGAACGCACCCTAGACAAACCTGGATCAAATTAGTGGGAACTACAATGACCTTTTATGAAACTGCTTTAGCACCAAATTATTTGTTAGATTCATTCAAGTCATGTGTCGGAGTTTAATCCTCACTTTTCTTAGCGACTTTTATGAAACAGGCATCAGTTCAAGTTGATATTAATCAACAAGAGTTTGAATGAAGGACAGCTGTGGAGTATTTTCTCTTGAAGCTGTATCAGTCTGTATGTTGTTCCACACGTGAGAGATGTTCCCGATTCACTGAGACATGAACCAGCTCGAGATATGAGGTATTTATCTACTAATTAATACCGGGTTGGTGTTAACATTGAATAAACATGAAATCTTGTAAGAATTGATGCTATATCACTGATTAAAAATATTAATTAATAATGTGCCACGTAGTGATGCTAGAGCAGAAATAGTCTTTAACTTGATCATTTTGTGTATAACTGATTACATAATCAGATTCCAAAAGTATGCCTACTTGTGAATAAGATTATAGGCTATTAGCCTACATTTTAAAACACTCATAATCAGACTAGAGGTAGGGTAGAGTAAAGACTTAGGCTAAGGACTGCGTAACTTTTTCTGTGACACAAATGTTAAATGTGTCTGGAATTCTCCTAAAGCAATTTCCATCCACTTTTTTTTGTTATCGTAAAAAGTGAATACGTTAAAAAAAGATTGCGCAAATTGCTGTCTACAGTCTGTTTCCATCCAATTGGCCTTTTAACGATTAAATGGTGTGTGTAATGACGGGATCCCCAAAAAACCGCATTGTCGCAAGTTGTCTTGCTAAAAAAAATCTGCCCTCGAGTCACTTTCACTTATATTGCAAATTATTTTGTATCTTTCGCGTCCCAAATATTAGTAAAATGCAGAGAGGAATGAGAAGATTACTATTTTCAGAATAGCTATAGGCCTATTATTAAATATTAATCAGAAGATCATGGAGAAGTGGGACAGTTATGCATAATCTGCCTTCATGACGAAGCCCATGGTGTGGACACAGAGCAGCTCAATCGTCCATAGACATTTTAGTAGCCTATCCATAAAAAAAGATTGCTACAGTAAAATGTTCGGCAACAATCTTTATCGTAAGCATTGACCATGCAAGCCTTGACGTGACCGATCATTCAAACCAAAGAAAAATATTCGTTCTGGTTTCTGAGTTAAATAAAAAATATCAAATCAAATCCATCAATTTTTCCCCCCCTCAGAGACCGATGCAGCTGTAACCTAAACGTTTTATTTGTGTAACCCATATTTAACTTTTTTTAAATAGTCTAACTTGACCTACGCCGTCTTAACAATCATATATATATATATATATATATATATATATATATATATATATATATATATATATATATATATATATATATATATATATATATATATATATATATATATATATATATATATATATATATAAATATTTATATATATATATATATATAAATATTTATTAGATTATTTTAAATATTAATAAATTGTATTTCTAAAATAATTGTATTAACAAGTGTCATCTTTTGTGATATTCATAGGTCAAGTTAGTCCTAAAGTTACACGGAAAAAGATTGTGTAGACATTTGCAAAAAATGATCGATAATTGGCATTTCCACCAGCAAAAAGTTAAAGCTGCAGCACATTAACAGCTAAATGCATTAATGAGGCCAAAGCAAACAGAAACAACCTGATCTCACAGAATTCCGTGAAATGAACACTGGTCCCTTAACTCAAAATCCGTGGCAGTTTCACGGAATCCCCGAAAATTCCGTGATGGGTCCACGGAAGTGATTCCTATGTAAGTCAATGACCGTATACAGACGCATTGGACATGGTTATCATCATGAAACTATGATTTTTGCCATTATGACATGGAGTGTGATTCTCGATTTAATCAGCCAGCATAATTTTATTTACAATTATTTTTTTATTTTGATTTACAGTATTTAGACACGTTTTGAACACGTAACCCAATCCCTTCCCTAAACCTACCCATTTGTGTATTATAAAAAACAGGATATAACAGGCAGATACGACTGCAGGCACAATTTATTCAAAAAGTACAAATATCCCAGCTAACACAAATACGTCACTGTTATGTAGCTGCAACGTAATCTGCTGACTAAACTTTCGTGGTGGTGACATAACTAGTTACGTTGTGGCAACTGGAAAAGTGAAATTCCCGGATACGTTGTCACAACGTAACTTTGTAACGTTGCCAGTTAGTAACTGTAACGTAGTGGCAACGTCACGGATCAATAGTTGTGTGTTGGTAATTTTTATAATTATTTATTTTTCAATAGGCGGACATGCTGTAGTTTATCCTAATTTATGTCCTCATTTGCCCAAACTAATTTAAAGGCTATTTCAATAGCTATGAATGACGAATGCAGACTCAAAGTGACTTCAGTTCATTTATTTTGAAAAACACAAAAACTATAAAACACACCCAAATGATTAAACAAAAACACAGGACATACAGCGGAACATGAATGAAAGCATTCAAGATGCTCTTTGCTCAGCATTATAAACATAACATATATGCTATGCTAGCGACGTAGCCTACCATTTGCTAGTTGACATTTCAAATGATTCAGGAAAGATACCAAAGAGGTATAAATAGTAACAAAAATACTTAAAGGAGACTGTAGGTAATGTTACATAACCAATCTGACGCCGTTGTTGAAGTTTTTTTTTTTTTTTTTTTTTAACTTGCGATAAAAAAGAAATGTCGACGCTGTCCTCTCCAGTGCCCCGTTCAGCCCCGACAAAATGTTGCAAAACGTTTTTTAAACGGAAACGGTGCTGCGTTGTAACTATGGCAGCCGAGAAGGCCATTCTTTGTGTTCTTTTTGAGGAATTTTCGGAGCCTGATGAAGTCGATATAAATACGTTTTTAATACTGCAAAATACATGCAATCACTTCCCTTGCCGTCCAGAATAAATGACAACATCCCAATCCCATTTATTTAACTTTATCTCCTGGTAATCAATTCTAATTTAAATAATTTTATTTCTAGTTCTTACTTTTTTAATAGCTTGTATTTTCTTTCTCACTTTATGTCAAGCACTTAATTACCATATATGAAATTTGGTATATAAATAAACTTGCCTTGCAATTAAGCTAAAAATATAAATAAATACATCATCATGTTGATATATATGCTGTATTATTTTTTTTTTAACGACAATCATGTCTTCTAATATCTTCAATTGTTGCGTATGAGCTGTTGTAAACATCTTTATCCATTTGTAAACATCTTTACTTGGACCCATTGTGCGAGCTGTCTCTTTAATACCGCGTGGTTTATATTCATGTTGCTGCTGATTGGGCTGACATTTTTGACACACCCACCAAACGAGATAAATCGCATCTCAAACCTGTTGCAAGCCATTTCCAGGAAACATGACGTTCAACCAGAAACCATAGCAAAACGTTGCGCACCGGTTTGAGCTTTGAACGTGCCCCAGCTGTTTCTGTTTGTGTTTACGGTTACCATGGCAACTCTCAACGGCCACCAGGCAAGCGCGTTCTCATTCAGTATCTGTTAGATGTAGACAGGCCATGTCTGTCATTATTCCAAAGTTTTCTATGAAATATTATGTAATAAAAAGTTTAACACCCCAGAAAAAAATTACAATTGTTAATAATGATATTGATAATAATATTGCCTAATGTGTGCGCGCGCACTCTTCAGTTGTGGAGGCACGCGCTAGTCACATCACTGTATATAAGATTGTTCATATTCTTAATTGTTGAAAAGAAACATTTAACTTAAAGGGAATTTCAATCTTGTGTCTGACGTTTAATTTCACAGTTTATATGGCAAATTCTGATAATAAGAACATAATAAATCAGAACATAAAGAACCTGCAAATGATGGTAATGAAATTAGGAGCAGGTGACGTTGCATTTATGATGCCAGTAAGTCATGGAATTACCAATATATTACGAATTTAGAACGTATCTGGGACGTCCTTGGTTATCTAATAACGTTAGGAGATCGTACTGGCGATGTTGTGTGTTGGTAATTTGATGGTAATGATATTACAGGCATGCAACGTTGTAGTTACGTTGTCATTGAATCATAAAATTACCAAAACATTACGTGTGGAGTACGTATCTGGAACGTTGTTGGTAATCTTGTAACGTCCAGAGATCGTACTGACAAGGTTGTGAGAAGGTCATTTTATGGTAAGGAAATTCCAGACAAACGACGTTGAGACTACGTTGTCAGTTGGTAAGTCATAAAATTACCAAAAAGTCTGAATAAATTACGTAACTGTTACGTCGTGTGTTAGCTGGGATTCCAAGTGTTCCGAGGCCAAACGATTAATTTGTGTGAAGAAAAACCCCAAAAGCGATCAGCAGTGTCGAGTCCATCCGCCAAAGATCAAAAACACATTTCATATTTGCCGCCGGGAGAAACGTTACGTCAGCTTTGACAGCATTGGCTGTCGTATGTCTCGTGACCAATTGCGTCATTACGTCGGCTTTGATTGTAAAATGCCATTGGCTGTCGTATGTCTCGTGACAGAGTGCGTCACGCTAAAGAGTAGTGTGTATTATTTGAATGAGATCTGAATGAGTGCGTTCACGGAGCGGCGGGATCATCATTTTAGCGATTAAAACATTAAGATCAACTCTGTTCTTTACATGAAGACATCGTGTGACTTCAGAAGACTTGGAATGCAACATGAGTTAATACTTTTATACTGTTTTTGGTCAGTTTTTGCAATAAATACCTGTGACTGTAGGCCTACTTGTATTTGCCTGTTATGTGTTTTATATTGTTGAGAGTGGGTAGGTTTAGGGTAGGAGTGGAGTTAGTTGCTCCAAAATATAAAAGTAGCCTATAAATATTCATAGTCATGTCTGCTTTTTACTGTCATTGACTTGCATAGGAATCACTTCCGTGGACCCATCACGGAATTTTCGGCGATTCCGTGAAACTGCCACGGATTTTGAGTTAAAGGGTTAGTTCACCCAAAAATGAAAATTCTATCATTAATTATTTACCCTCATGTCCTTAGACAACCGTAAGACCTCCGTTCATCTTCAGAACAGAAATGAAGATATTTTAGTTGAAATCTGATGGCTCTGAAAGGCCTCCATTGGCACAATGCACGGTACACTCTCAAGACCCTTAAAAGGTACTAAAGACGTCGTTACAAAGTCCATCTCACTACAGTGGTTCTACAATAACTTTATGAATCGGCGAGAATAGTTTTTGTGCGCAAAAAAACCTTAAATAACGACTTGTATAGTGATAACGATTTCAAAACAAGGCATCATGAAGCTTCGAAGCGTTATGAATCAGTGAGTCGAATCATGAATCGGATCGCGTGTCAAACCGCCAAACTGCTGAAATTTGGCAATCCAAACAGCTGAATCGACTCAGTGATTCATAACGCTTCGAAGCTTCATGATGCCGTGTTTTGAAATCGGCATCACTATACAAGTCGTTATTTAGGGGGGTTTTTTGCGCACAAAAACTATTCTCGCCGATTCATAAAGTTATTGTAGAACCACTGTAGTGAGATGGACTTTGTAACGACGTCTTGAGAGTGAACCGTGCATTGAGCCAATGGAGGCCTTTCAGAGCCATCAGATTTCAACTAAAATATCTTCATTTCTGTTCTGAAGATGAACGGAGGTCTTACGGGTGTCGAACGACATGAGGGTAAGTAATTAATGACAGAATTTTCATTTTTGGGTGAACTAACCCTTTAAGGGACCCGTGTTCATTTCACAGAATTATGTGAGATCAGGAACAGAAACCTTAAGGAGTTTTAAAAACCAGTGAGGTTTCAAATTTGAGCTTTTTTAGGGGGACACAGGGCATTAGATCTGATATATGTGCATTTTAAATAGTTTGAAGGCTAAATAATGAATAAATATAGTTTTCAAAACCATGTTAGTGGGCAGTAGGATTATCTCTGGAAATTACCATCTCGGTGACGGGCGACCTCATGGCTACCATGATTACATTAGTCGTGTGTAGGCTGCCTATATTTTTCATCAACACAGTGTACATGGTCGTAGCTATTCAGTCTGGTTTAGCTAGTTTCGCCATAGAGCCAAATTTTCAGCTTTGTGTAGTACTCGGACTCGGTCTTGAACTCTGTCTCGAGACCATATTTTAATGGGCTTGGTCTTGTCATGTCCATTTGCACTCGGACATAATATTAGGAATTCGACTTATTCCCGAGTCCACTCGAGTGCCATTCAAAATATTTCATGATTATTACTGTACGTTAATATTTATTTAAATTGATGTTTGATTGACACATTTAATGATTGGTGATTTTTCTTATGCGCAACTGTGCGTGACTGCAAAGACTTCCGCCAGGTTCTCTCCCACACCCGTGACCCGCCTCTGGTTTCTATTTTACACTGTGTCCACCTGCCATCAACCTGTAGTGATCCCGCTTTCCAGAAAGTCACATTGCTACATTATTTTTCTTCTATTGTCTGTATATATTGGTTTTGATATTTAACATATGAAAATAAAATAAATTAAAGCTGCGAGCAGCGATGACGGGCCCAAGCCGGTGGCACCGCCACGCCGGTGGCATCAGCTTAACTGTGCACGGCAGGCAATAGGCATTTAAAATGGGAAAACATAAAAGGACTATGTCAAAGTCATCTGAATTCACCACATTAACTGCAGCAGTTGGTGCTGCTATGACCACAAACCACAACAGCCACATCTATGAGATCAATTAAATTTATATGAATTTCATGTCAGATTATGTCAAAGGTCAAATTGGAATGAGTTCAGAATACCATTCGAATGCTGATGTTGTTTTATTCTAACACTTCTCTTCATGTGTTTTTGAGCTACCTTAGCTACCGTTTGTGCACCAATCTTATGCACCATAAAACATGCTTTCATTTCAATATGGGTGGTCCAATAAATTCTTTTTAATAAAAAATGTATAAATGGAGCCAAATCACAGAAACTGCAAAGATGATTTTAATATCAGTGTCAGGTAAGAGTAAGATGCGTGTCTACATTTTATGGAAGTTTATTATAAATAGCCACTTTTATAAAATCATGTGAAATTTATGTTTTAACACATTTATATTATATCAGTAAATAATTAATTTAAAGACATGTGCATCATACGTGATCTTGGCAAACACATCACATGACGTTTTTATTTCAAGTGATAGTTATTTGTGATAGCCTATATGAAAGGGTTAAATTATGATCAAGAGAGAAAGTCACACACACACACACACACAATGATAGAGTGAGAGTGAGGGGGAGGGGAAGGACTGAGAGAAAGGCACACCACAAACTCACAGGGTGAGAGAGACCCCCCCCCCCCACACACACACACACACACACACACACACACACAGATAGAGAGGGGGAAGGGGAAAGACAGGCAGATGGCATTCCATAGACTTAATGGTTTGTATACTGTACAAACTGTACATTCTATCCCCCTACACTACCCCTAAGCCTACATATCGCACACACACACACACACACACACACACACACACCATAGCTGTCAACCCTCCCGTTTTTTCCGGGTTTTTCCGTTTTTCCGGAAAAGCATAGTTTATTTTATTAGTATCTTTGCTCAATAGTATTTATTTGTGCTGCTGCTTGTATTTAAATGATTTGTTCTTATTATTTTCTTTTGTTTTATTTGACAGTAGTCCTTTTTTCCCTGAACATAGCAAATACTGAACCGTACCGAAACGGGGAACCTTAAACCGTGATACAAACCGAACCGTGAGCAATCTGTACCGTTACACCCCTAGCGTAACGTATGATAAAATGACTGAAAAAAGGTTGGGAAACACTGGCTTAGGCTACTATCGAAGAAGAAGAAGACAGTTGCAGCCGCGGTTGGGAGGAAGAGGGAAAAAGTAGCGGGAAGTAAACTTCAAGGAGAGTATAGTAATAATAAATGATAATAAATGGAACAAATAAATAATAAATGAAAATAATAAATGTTATATTTACCCATGGCCTTCCCTGTTATACAGAAATGTAATAGTTATCAAACCTTCCTTAACTGTATAAATAATAAATGAAATATAGATGAATCATCATTAAAGCTACAATTTTCTCTGTTCCCGTTGTTCTTTGATGAACATTAATGACAGGCTGACTCCACAAAATGACTCTAATTTACCTCTTTGAAAAATAATTCTCTAATTTAACCTTATTACTATACTAATTGTAATATAAATAATACAAATATTAGAAGAAAAATATTTTAAGTGGTCATTATTGACAATAAATATTGCACAACTAGTATTTAGTACCAAAAGATCTCCTCAAAATATTCAATAAATATTATTGAACTAAAATATAGAACATTTATTTAATTGAAAAATAGTTAAGGTGTATGGTCACATTTGACCATCAATTAGTATGAGTATGACCAATTAGTATGGAATACCTGAAGGCTAAGTACAATAAAAAACATTAACATTAATGTTAACATTGTTGCATTACTCTCCATTATAAAACGATCCTGTATGGTTGATGTAATAATCAATGCACACTATGCTGTACTGTTTACCAAAACTTGCTGCAAACCCCTGTAAAGTGGAGCTGTTGTGTATCAAGCCATTCAAATGTATTGACACAGCGCTAGAAGTATTGAGATTTCTGTGAAGCACGACTGCGCGCGCCGCCGGGAGATGATAGAGCATGTCGCAACTCCGTATGGTTTTTCAACACTCTGGCTTTAACTGTTATGCCATATTAGCGCCAAAACGCTATTTATTGTTTGAATTTCGCATTAAAACTTTAAAAAATGTAAAAGCTTAGACATTGTTTAATATCAAAAGCAGGTTTGGCAATTTGGCGTGAGATTAAGTTGGGCAGCGTGAGAGCGTGAGACAGAGCCTGAAAGCGTGAGTGTCACGCCAAATGCGTGAGAGTTGGCAACCCTAGGCAAAAGAGAACTCGATGTGAGCAGGAAACTGACGCGAGTCTATCTATGCATCGAGTGTGTGTGTGTGTGTGTGTGTGTGTGTGTGTGTGTGTGTCAGTGTCCCTTGAATAGCTGACATGAGACACATCCACACAGACAGGACACTGACACACACACATACACATACACACACACACACACAGACAGGACACACACACACACACACACACACACACACACACACACACACACAGACAGGACACTAACACACACACAGACAGGACACTGGCATACAGCGCGCTCTCTTGTGTCTTGTCGCGCTTGGAAGCATTTACATGAATAGGAGCGTGATCATGTAACGCTAAGCAAAAATGGATATAAAAACGGATGCTGTGTTATTTGCGTTAAATATTTTTAATGCGTTAAGCTTCCGTTTCACGTTGACCGAGTTTGGTGGAGATTGAATAAATCACCTACGAGGAGAACGTAAAAACTCAGACCCTGAATTATACAAATATTCACGTTCAAACAAAAACTTTCTGTGAAAAAAAGACACTTATAAACAGACACTTGTAGAAAATAATGTGAATTTTTTTTTAAAATAAATTTGAACTATGTCAGTAAATAATGAATTTAAAGACAAATGTGTCAAAAGTGATCTTTGCAAACACAGCACATGACCTTCTGTAAAGCACATGTATAGAAAACACACTCACACTCCTCTGTTTTAAAAAAAGAGTTCTGTCTGAATGAGTACATGAAATCACGGCTGTCAGATGATAAGAATTGTAACTCAAATGTGATTTAGAAAATGAGTTCTGTAGTGATATAGTGTCATAGTTCATGTCCACATTAACCACTACGTTGTAATACCAATAGCCATGTCATCATACACATTTGTGTCCTCATAAATCACATAAGCAAGCACAGAGAGAGAGAGAGAGAGAAAGGGAGTTTCAAAAATAATACAACACTGCCCCCTTTTGGTGATAGAGGGGAGGGCACACAAACAGTCAAAAACATTATTAAACTTTGACATGTTGCCATGGCAGCATTATTTGAAATATCAGGAATTCATTCATATGTCTCTATCTGTCATGTTTTCACATTATACTGATGAAGTTTGAAGTCAATCGTGTGAAAATAAGATGGTGATTCAAAGCATTTTTGAAAGTGACACACTTCCTGCTGCCAGTTGGTGGCGCTATAACTTTGACTCACAAAAGTCATATCCATGTGATCGGCCTCTTACAACGAACACACAGCTGAAGTTTCATCCAAATCAGTCAATGTTTGCACAAGTTATTACACACTTCCTGTTTACCTTTTCTCGCCATAAATTCGTTGCTTCGCCACGGCCAAACCGTTTAAGATATCAAAAATCCGTTCGCAATTTAGCATCCTCTGTGTCTTGACTTCATGCTGACCGAGTTTGGCACTGATTGAAACAATGGCCTCGGAGGAGTATATTAAATTCCAGAGCATGTGTTTTCAGAACAACCCATATTAGCTCACTTCCTGTTGGGCTGACACGTAACTTAGAGCACGAAAGTTGTTTGGCCCGATGAGGTCTATATGTGTACCGAGTTTCATACATGTACGTGCAAGTGTGTTTGATATATAGACCAAGTTTTCAGACCCCACTTTAGGGGGCGCTGTCAAGCCCCCCTGCCACGCCCGGGTACCAGCTTCAGCCCGGCTCTGATGGCCGCGCATTCCGATGTGTGTGCAAAGTTTCAAGAGTTTTTGAGCATGGTAAGGGCCCCAAAAGTGCCCGAGAAGTCGATAAAATAATAATAATAATAATAATTAAAGCTGCGAGCAGCGATGACGGGCCCAAGCCGGTGGCACCGCCACGCCGGTGGCATCAGCTTAACTGTGCACGGCAGGCAATATGCATTTAAACAGGAGAATATTTTAGAATCGCTCGAATATGCCACATTTACCGCAGCAACTGGTGCCACTATCACCACAAGCCACACCCATGATGTAATTTAAATCTAGATTAATTTTAATGTCATAGGATAAAATAAATAAAAGTTATATTGTCCTGCTCAAAATTTTGTAAGTCCAGAAGGCCAGTATTTAATTCAAGGTGTTTGTAGTTCTTTTTTACTTATTCACACTAAAGTGATAGTTTTTTGTGATAGTCTATGATACGAAAGGGGTAAATTATCATTCAGAGAGAGAAAGGCACACACACAAACTCACAGGGTGAGAGAGACACCCCCCCCCCCCACACACACACACACACACCACACACACACTCAAACACACACACACCCAGGGTGAGCCTGAGAGTGAGGGGGGAGGGGAAGGACTGAGAGAGAGGCACTCTGCACATTGAACAAGGTTCACAAGATTTTAACAACAAAAAGAAATAAAATCTAAATGGTGGGAGAAAGTTTTTTTTATTTCACTCTCTGAAAAAAATATGTTGAATATATTTGAAATCAATATGTGTGGTCCAATATAAAAAATAAATAGAGAAAGTCACACACACACACACACACACACGCACACACGCACACACACACACACACACACACACACACACACACACACACACACACACACACACATACTCACAGGGTGAGAGAGAGACCCCCCCCCCCCCTCCACACACACACACACACACACACACACACAGAGAGAGAGTGATAGAGAGGGGGAAGGGGAAAGACAGGCAGAGGGCATTCCATATACTTAATGGTTTTTATACTGTACAAACTGTAAATTCTATCCCCCTACACTACCCCTAAGCCTACATATCACACACACACACACACACACACACACACACACACTACCCCTAAACCTACCATCACAGAAAACATTCTGCATTTTTACATTTTTATTAAAACATTGTTTAGTATGCTTTTAAAGCTATTTTGATTTACGGGGACACATGAAATGTCTTCATAAACCATGATTATGTTGTAATAAACACCCCTCCAACACACCCATTTCTGAGGCTTTGCCCATTTCCACTGACTGACATCTCTGATGTGTGTGTTGAGTTTCAAGCAATTTCAAGCATGCTAAGAGCCTCAAAAACAGCCAAAAGATGATTAAACTTTGACACACTGCCATGGCAACAGTATGTAAAATATCAGGAATCCATTCGTATGTCTACATCTGCCATGTTTTGTCATTATACTGATGAAGTTTGAAGTAAATCGGTTGAAAACAAGACAGTTATTTAGCATTTTTGAAAGTGACACACTTCCTGCTGCCAGTTGGTGGACACACACACACACACACACACACACACACACACACACACACACACACACACACACACACACACACACACACACACACACATGTTTGTTTTTGTGAAATGTGAGGACATTCCATAGGCGTAATGGTTTTTATACCGTACAAACCGTATTTTCTATCCCCTTACACTGCCCCTAAACCTACCCATCACACACACACACACACACACACACACACACACACACACACACACACACACACACACACACACACACACACACACTGCCCCTGCCCCTAAACCTAGCCCATCACAGGAGACTGCGCAGTTCACTTTCTGTGAAAAAAAAACTTGTTCTGTATGATTTATAAGCATTTTGAAAAGTGAGGACATGGGGAACGTCCTCATATTTCACCCTCTTTTTGTAACACCTATGTCATACCCATGTCATTATACACATTTGTGTCCTGATATTTCACAAAAACATGCCCACACACACACACACACACACACACACACACACACACACACACACACACACACACACACACACACAGACACACAGACACACACACAGACACACACACACACACACAAACCCCTTAAAGCTATTTCATTTATGGGACACAGGAAATATTCTCATAAACCATGTTTTCAGTGTAATTTGTAGTATATTTTTAAAGCTACTTGGTTACATTTTAATAATACATTATTTAGTATGTTTTTAAAGATATTTTTATTATGTGGACACATGAAATGTCCTCATTAACCACTACGTTGTAATAACAGTGTAATACCCATGTCATTATACAAATTTGTGTCCCTAATAAATCACATAAACAAGCACACACACACACACACACACACACACACACACATACACACACCCACACACACACACACACACACACACACACACGGAGAGAGAGAGTTTCAAAAATAACAACACTGCTACCTTTTAGTGAGGGGAGGGCAGACAGAGAATAAATATTCAGAAGAAATATATTAAATAAAATAAATATATTGATCTGAAAAATAGTATGATTATTTTAAAGCTATTTGGTTACATTTGAATAAAACATTGTTTTAGTATGTTTTTAAACACACACACATACACGTTGTAATACCAGTGTAATACCCATGTCATTATACAAATTTGTGTCCTCAAAAATCACAAACAAGAGAGAGAGAGAGAGAGAGAGAGAGAAACAAGTTTTTTTTTTATCCTGCTTCAAAACTAATACAATGCTGCCATCTTGTGTTCATTGAGGGGAGAGCAGCAGACACAGAGAATTTCTGTTCCCCTTTTTTGTCCTTATTTAATCCCTTGCCATGGAAACACCGTTTGAGATATCCAATATCCGTTCACATTTTAGCATCTTCAGTATCTTTGTTTCATGTTGACCGAGTTTGGTGGAGATTGAATAAATCGCCTACGAGGAGAACGTAAAAACTCAGACCCTGAATTACATAAATATTCACCTTAAAACCAAAATATCTGACTTCCTGTTGGTCGGAGCTAATGACTGTAAATTAGAAAGTTGTCCGGCTCGAAGAGAACAATATATGTACCGAGTTTGGTAACTGAAGATAAAACTAACCCCCCCACTTTTGTCAAAAGGTGGCGCTAGAGAGGCCCTCATCCCCGCCCATTTCTGATGCTTTGCCAATGTGTACTGACTGACATCTCTGATGTGTGTGTTGAGTTTCAAGCAGTTTCAAGCAATTTCAAGCATGCTAAGAGCCTCAAAACAGCCAAAAGATTATTAAACTTTGACACGTTGCCATGGCAACAGTATTTGAAATTTCAGGAATCCATTTCATATGTCTCTATCTGTCATGTTTTCACATTATACTGATGAAGTTTGAAGTCAATCGTGTGAAAATAAGATGGTGATTCAAAGCATTTTTGAAAGTGACACACTTCCTGCTGCCAGTTGGTGGCGCTATAACTTTGACTCACAAAAGTCATATCCATGTGATCGGCCTCTTACAACGAACACACAGCTGAAGTTTCATCCAAATCAGTCAATGTTTGCACAAGTTATTACACACTTCCTGTTTCCCTTTTCTCGCCATAAATTCGTTGCTTCGCCACGGCCAAACCATTTGAGATATCAAAAATCCGCTCGCAATTTAGCATCCTGGATATGTTCACTTGATGCTGACCGAGTTTGGCAATGATCGAAACAATGGCCTCGGAGGAGTATATTAAATTCCAGAGCATGGGTTTTCCGAACAACCGATTATAGCTCACTTCCTGTTGGGCTGACGCATAACTATGAGCACGAAAGTTGTTTGGCCCGATGAGGTCTATATGTGTACCGAGTTTCATACATGTACGTGCAAGTGTGTTTGATATATGGACCAAGTTTTCAGACCCCACTTTAGGGGGCGCTGTCGAGCCCCCCTGCCACGCCCGGGTACCAGCTTCAGTCCGGCTCTGATGGCCGCGCATTCCGACGCCTGTGCGAAGTTTCAAGAGTTTTCGAGCATGTTAAGTGCCCCAAAAGTACCCGAGAAGTCGAAAAAAAAAAAAAAAAAAAAAAAAAAAAAAAAAACAAAGAATAATCTGAGGAAGAACAATAGGGCTCTGCGCCCTTTCAGGGCTTGGGCCCTAATAATAATAAGAAACAGAGGAAGAACAATAGGGCTCTGCGCCCTTTCAGGGCTTGGGCCCTAAATATATAAATACAAAATAAAACAACAACTACAACAAAAAGATACAATTAGTAGGCTAGCAGATGATAGAATAATTGAAGTAATAATAATACATATGTAAATAAATAATAACTGTAAAAAAAATATTGGGGGAAAAAAACAAACATAGAGAGGAGTAGGCTACAGTTCCAACTATGGTCAAAAGCATGGTCGTACGCTAATAATTATTTCTCAACTGTGTTATTTTATATTTTCTGTTTACAAAGTAGGACAAAAGTGTCACAGAGAAAACCAAATCTCGTTTAATTAAATAATAAAATGAATACAGATACAACTGCTGACAGTCTCAACACTGAACATCTTCCCCAGAAAATATCTAACAGAAGCCCGTCCTCTCTCCCTCCGGCACATTCACACTTTTGCATTAAAAAAACAGCATTTTTTTTTCAGCAGTGCACGCCCTCCGTAACTGAAAAGTTAATTAAATTGAGTTCTAATGTTGTTTGTGGATTTTCTCTGGTCTCAGGACTCGGACTCAACCCTCTCTGAACTTGGACTCGAATGAGCTGGACTACAACTGCGCGTCGTTTGTCGTGTTGTGTTCGTGCAGCAGGGGGAAATGACAGGCGATAGGGTAGAGTCGGGGGGAACGCTCAAAATTACCACTAGAAAAAAATAAAGATACGTTTTTGTTGTTGCTATGGACTACGTTGACCAGAGTGAAGCTTACACTGGTGAAGTAGGCCTACCTGAGAGAACGGATTTCACATTAAGTGATATAATTCTTAACCGTAAGAAAAAGTGTTTTATAGCTTGTTGTTTTGCAGAACATCAATTGTATATGAGAAGAGCAAGGCCTGTAGTTAGTGAGTAGGCTACTTATTATTTAAGGAAAATATAGTTATATTTTCAGAATCACACATTTTCCCCCAAACCTAGTCTATGGGGTAAACGCCCTCAGTATCCCATTATTCCCAGTATCATAAGTACTGTAGTTAACATGTTCTGAACGTCCAACACTATCTCACGTCCAATTCGTACGTGTTTTACGAGGTGGCTAATTCGTACAAAGTTGTACAACCTCACTCGTACAAATTTGTAAATTTTTGTCTAAACCCCAGTGATGGGTAGGTTTGGGGGGTTTGAGGTACTATAGGTCATTCATACAAATTCATACGAATTTGGCAACTCGTCAAAGATTGGGTTGGAACATCACATTCTTTGTTTTCCATCAAATGTAATCTAACTAGGTGGTTGAATAAAAATATTTGGACTTTATTTTTAAGAATTGCCTCACATTAGCATCAGCTATCTAGTTAGCCAGCCAGTTAACATCAGCTAACAATATTTTTCAAAATTAATTAATTATCTTTAATAAATATTCATATCTATCTATTGTTGTTTTGGCTCTAATCTAAAACATGCGTGTACTCTGATTTTGCTGTGCTTTGTCAGAGTGGGGGCTTTTAACCCCACCTGTGTACAAATTAGAATTTTGTTAAAAATGTAAGAACTTGAAAACTTTTCGGGGCGTTTTCCCCCACTCTACCTAAAGGCGGGCATACGCTGCGATTTCTGTATGATTTCAGCAATACCAACTCACACTGTACGAGTAGATCGTATGCGATGTAAAGCCAGAGCTCAGGATTTATGTGCTCACACTGTGCAGTCCGATCGTTGAGCGCGACTTGACTGCTCACACTGTATGTGTGAATTAGGCATATAAATATATAACATGAAATAGCCTTAGTTCTCTTCTTTTCTTTTTTTCACTATAGGGCCACAAGAAAAATATTAAGAAAATAATTTAAGACAGTTATACGTTTTCTGAATATATATTGAAGTTGTTTAACACTCGTCTCCTTGAGAATATGCCACGGAAAGCTCGTCAGTTTTTATTTTCACTTTCTGTAGTGAATGACTGACTGGGTTTGAGAATTCACCTAAATAACTCTCGCGCAAAGTTGGCACATTGAGTTATATCCACTGACTCGCTTTCATGATTTAAAACGAACAAATGATTGACAATGGTTCACATTTCCAGATAATAAAATTAAGTAAATATTAAATAAATTAGTAAATAAAGTGAAAAGCGAAACAAGTAAATGATCAATGATCAAGTAGCTGAATTAATAAAATAGGTGCTGGATAGACATGGTGGTTTGGAAGACTCTCAGATTACCCATTTTACAACACGAACTGGGTCCTCTTGATATCGATAGCTGGTGCATTTGTTCTAGGCTCTCTCCCTACACAATGTCATGGTCTATCGGCGCAACCTGTCCAACCATATTTCACACCGTTTGAGCAGTCAATGTGATAAACAAGTACGGTCAAAAAGTAATCAAAAGTTATAGTCAGAAATTCAATAAACTAAAATTAAAGGGGTGGTAAACCACGATTTCACTATTCTAACTTTAGCTAGCGTGTAATGTTGCTGCTTGAGCATAAACAACATCTGCAAAGTTACAATGTTTAAAGCAAAGGGAGATATTTGCTTTTAAAGAAATCCATTTCTAAGAACTACAGCAAACGGCCAGTAGGCGACTACACACATTCCTCCAGGGTTGGTGACATCACCAGGCTCAATATTTACATAAACCCCTCCTCCGAGAATATTAAATAGGGGGGGCGGGGGCGCCATTTTGTATCGCGGCGCTGTTGTGGTATAGTTAGGCTGCAGTGTTGTTGCCGCGATGCCGAGGAAACGCTGTTATATTCATCCGGATTGCAGGTCTGGGGTACTTGCTTTGTTCAGCCTTCATAGGGACAGGGGTGCGTTGCAGAGCGTTTAACATACAGCATGTTATATGCACGTTTGTATGAGTCAGAGGGGAACAGGCGCGTGCGGGGCTCCCGCAGCACATCTCACGGAGGAAAACTTCCACCATCTTCGCGAGTTCAATGCCGGATTTGCACAACGTCAGCTGCGTAAGACAAACGCGGCCAGTGTGTGAATGCACGACGCGCGCGGGGCTCCCTCCCGCAGCACATTTCACGGAGGAAAACTTCCACAATGTTCGCGAGTTCAATACAGGATATGCACAACGGCTTGTCCTGAAAGCTGGATTTACAAACAGAAGCTGTTTACGGGCCACAACCTGTAAGTCTGATTTATTTTTCATCGATGTGTTTTCCTGTAATAGGTTGTAGGAAGTAAACAGATGACAACACTGTTCTGCAAACCAGTCTGTTAAAAGCTCATTCATACTTAACGTTATCCGACGAACACCTATCGTTACAAACACCTAACGTTAAAATCTCAACAGCGAACTTGGCATTAGTGTAAATGATTCTTTGATCAGAGCTTTTATGTATTGTTTATCTACAGGCTTGCTAAACATGGTTCTGTGTGTGATTTGGCTAACTTACTAGTAAAGCCAGTGCTTAGTGTTTTGGGTTAATAGTTCTTGCGACAGATATTTGGCTATAATCGTTCTAAAAATACAAAAGTTAAAGTGCCATTCAGTAGCGATCACTATAGATCCGCAGTCTTTACTCTTGAGGACTGAACAGGTTCTGCTCGATCATCTTCACTCAAATGTTCTGGGTCTGATTCGGGCTCAGATTAGTATGCTTTTATTGACGCCATCGTTTCTAATACTAACCAAAGCACAGTCTACCGGTAAAGGTAAGGGGCGTGACGTTTCCGATAAACGTGCACTGCGGTTAGCGAATCACAACACACTGGGCCAGCTAACCAATCAGAGCCCATCGCGTATTTTTTAGGGACCGGCTTCATACAACCCGGAAAGCATCAGACCGTTTTACAAGGAGGGACAGAGCAGTGTAGAATAAAGGTCAAATATATGAAAAATAATGCTTTTTTTTTTTTTAAACGAAGCGTGAACACGTTACAGTGCACCCCACAAACACAATCAAGCCTTCAAAACAATGTGTTTTACCACCCCTTTAAAATAAAATTAAAAGCACAGCCTAATTGTATTAGCCTACATTTGATGTTTGCTGTGTTGGATCGATTTGAACCATGATCGACCTCTAGGGCTGCTTAAGAAAAGCATGCACGTGCAATGATCTTGACTAGATATGACCTTTTAAAAAAAAAAACGCTTTAGCACCAATTTATTTGTTAGGTTCATTCAAGTCAGGTGTCAATTTAATCCCCACTTTTCTAAGTGTCTTTTATGAATAGCCCTCTGTATCACAACTTGACTTATCTTGCATGTAAACATGCTTTTAGCTGTTGCACTATACACATACTATACACTGAAATATTTCAGATTTTTTTTTTTTTTATATGGGTATCTGCACACATTTCTGAATTATATGGACTCCTTATAGCATTTGGAGTCTCCAAGTGTCCTTTTTGAAAAGACACCTAAATTTACCTTGAAAAAAAGCTTGCAGAAAATAGTTTTGTGAAAACATTCCTTCCATCTAATGGTTTACTTTACAGGATATAGCAAAAGATGACCAAATTAATGTGTTAAATAGTGCATGCTTAATTTCATAAGTGATATACATATATACACAAATTCTGAATATACTGCGTTAGTAATATGCAACTTTTTTTTCCCCTTTCAGATCTGGTCCTGTGGGTGTCAGTATCATACAGTGATCACAGGAGATTGAAGACATGAGTGATCCAGATCCATCCAGAATAAAACATGAAGATGCTGAGCAACAAACAGGTTGGTGTTCATTCTTGAATCTTCATTGTTGACTGTTGAGAGACATTTAGGTAACAAAGCTTCAGTTCAGCAGATCTAGTGGCTGTAAAATAATGAGCACTATAATTATAAATAATAGTGAAAATGCAACATATTGATCCTAAACTTGTTTATGACAATCTAACATCTGTTTGCACTAACAAGGGAACAAATCTAACCTTAGGCACATTAAAGATCTTATATTTGATGCTCGCAGAAAGATACCGGATCTCACTTGTTTCCTGCTATTAAATCAGGATTCACTTGAATTCACTTGAATACTCCTCATTGAACTGATTCTAACTACTTAATGTTTATTTTAGACCAGACGGAAGTGAAAGAGCAAAGACACAAACTATATGATGTTGAGGAGGAACATTGCGACATCAAAACTCAAAAGAGTTTTTCATTGACGGAAAATTGTAAACGTCAACAGAAAGCGCATAATGTGAGAGATCATGTGTGTTGTGACTGTGGGAAGAGCTTTACTAGAGCTGACAGTTTGACACTGCACCGAAGAATTCATACTGGAGAAAGACCTTACAAGTGCTCATACTGTGACAAGAGTTTCGCTCATTCTGGAACCCTGACTATACATGTGAGACTTCATACTGGAGAGAAACCGTACCACTGTACTCAGTGTGAGAAGAGTTTCAAATCTAACACTGATCTCAAGTATCATCTGCGCATTCACACTGGAGAAAAGCCATATAACTGTGATCAGTGTGGCAAAGATTTTAGACTAGCATCAAATCTAAGAGAACACCTGAAAATTCATATAAACGAGAGGTCTTATTATGCGTGTTCGTTTTGTGGAGAGTTTTTTACGCGACAGGATCATTGTAAACGACACCAGAAAAAACACACCGGTGAGAAAGACAATGTGTGTTTGGAGTGTGGGAAGAGCTTTACTAGAGCTGACCATCTGAAAAATCACCAAAGAATTCACACTGGAGAAAGACCATACAAGTGCTCATATTGTGACAAGAGTTTCACTCATTCTGGAAACCTAAAATCACATGAGCGAGCTCATACTGCAGAGAAGCCGTACTGTACACAGTGTGAGAAGAGTTTCAAACGTAAAAGAAGCCTTCTGACTCACATGAAGAAATGTTGTAAGAAGTCGTCACCATGAGGAACATAACATTTTTCATGTCAAATACGTTTAAGTAAATGCTGTGAGATGAAGAAAAATACGGAGTTGCTCCCAATGTGCAATAACTTAAGGTTAACTTTTTGATTTTGGTGAAAAGCTTAGAGAACTAGAAAGACTAAACTAAAGGAGTGTTGTTTGAAGCTTCAGAAAAAAATAATGTACAGTGTCAATTATTTGTATTTTTTTATTTTTTGGTAATTAAGTAAATGACATGAATTGTCTTATTTGCAATGTTAACTATATTTTGTTATGATTGTAAGAGTCCGTGACTGTTGTTAGAAAATGTGACGCTGTAAAATGTTAAACAATAAACAAACTGCAAAAGAAGGTTGCTATGAAGTTTTCTTGATTTACAGATGGTAAACTGCAGTAAGTTGCAAAGTGTGTACAATATATAGGATTTACATATGTGCATGGGTTTTTATTTTGGCAGCCAGTTCAAATAATAAATATCGTAACCACTGACTTGCCTAATACTGGAAAACTTGCATTTTCTTCAAATTCTGAATGGATTCTCGCCTAGAAAGTGCTCCCTTTATAGTTACTAAGCTGTCACTCATCTTAATTTGTGATCTCACAAAGTTCTGCTAATCGATTAAACTGACTGTACAATTCATTTCTTATTTAGCCTACATAATGTCTGCACTTTTTGTTACAAGTTAAATTTATAATGAGAGGATTTGAAGTGTGCAGATCTCAGCACTGGACAAAAACCCTGGCATTTCTTGGCCATTGCGTTCAAGAAATAATCAAATAGGTTTGTGATTGGCAACACCGGGTGTGTGTGTGTGTGTGTGTGTGTGTGTGTTTCAGTCTGAGTGTCTTTTGTCGGGTCTCGTCTGTGTAGTTGTGTTGGAGGGATCATTGGAATTAACCTGTGGATTATTAAAGCCTGTTAACTCTCATCAGCTTTTTGTGTATTTTGTCTCCCACCTCACAAACCGTGACAAGCAGTTAGTCATTAACGTTAACAAGAATAACAGAACTAACCTTTGGTATGTCAAAATCTGATATTTGATATACAGATACCTACTACCACAACAAAATCAACAACTGCTCTGACTCTCGTGCACTTTTCAGAACTTTCTCTTTGCTCAAGCAGATGTCTCCACTCATCCTTTCCAATCATCCCACTACCTGTCCACTTGATCCTATCCCCACCCACCTCCTTCAGGCCATTTCTTCTTCTGTTACTCCTGCACTCACTCACATTGTCAACACCTCTCTTCACCCCGGGACCTTCCCCACAGCATTTAAGCAGGCTCTGGTAACCCCACTGCTTAACCCCTATGAGTCTAAGCTGTTTTGGAGCCCTTTAGAAGTTTTGACATGCTCTGACATTTGTGCATTTTTCAGTTGCTTATAAACACATTAATGGCAAAAGTGTAATTACACTGTATTCAGCACAAACTGGGCTACCATAATATGTGAGCAACATGTATGTACATGCTTGTATTTTTGAGAGAATAATGTTTATGCATAATATTTGAAAAAAAAAAAAAAAAAATTGTTTTAAAATTAAGGCTTCAAAACACACAATAGATATGTGTTCACAAGCCCTTTTATTATTGGGTGGTTTTGTTTAGAGTTTTTGCTTTAAACTGATGTGAGGATCATTGAGCCTACTCATTCACATAAAACAATATATTAATTTACATTTTGTAAAACACTTTTTCTTTACTCAGGCCTTATGCGAGTAGACGTGAACGTCCCATGAATAATAATGTGATCACTCATGAGAAACAAATACCTGCATAATAATGAGCTGCATAATAAATTAGCTTTAGGTAGGCCTACTAGATTTTAGGTTTACTAGATAAGTACAGTAACAGTAAAAAAATTAATAAAAAAAACTTCTAAATGTTTTTTTACTTAAAGTTTTTACTTAAAGCAAGTTAAATTATCTATTATGTATTATACCAACATGTTATTATTACTGCACTGGCTACCACTCGCTGCTCGCATCAAGTGTAAGTCGCTGACGCTTGCCTACAGAGCCACCACGCACTCAGCTCCTGCATACTTTGACTCGATTCTACATCGCCACACCCCCACCAGAAGCCTTCGTTCAACCAAGGAGCGAAGGCTTGTGGTACCTTCACAGAGAGGCAAAAAATCCCTTTCCAGAACATTTTCATTCAACGTTCCCAGCTGGTGGAACGATCTGCCCACCGCCATCCGAAATGCGGATTCATTGACAACATTCAAAAGTCAACTAAAAACTCATCTCTTCCGTGACCACTTAACCTCCTAAAAAAAAAAAAAAAAAAAAAAAAAACTTTCCTTTCCTCTTTTCCTCCTCTTTCCCCCCCTACTCTAGCCTGTGCTACACTGAGAAATGTACACGGACTAAGTATTTCAGGCACTTGTTGCGCTCACTCGACTCTTCACGACCAATCGCTTATTGTACCCCCAAGTTGTAAGTCGCTTTGGATAAAAGCGTCTGCTAAATGCATAAATGTAAATGTAAATGTTATTGTCACGGATCAGAGGCGGAAGCAAGTGCAAGTAAAACTCTCTTTATTATATAGATGATGTACACAAAGGAAGTCCAAAGAGAGCAGGCTAGCGGCGCAGGGACCCTGTTGGCCAGATGAAGGAGGTGATGAGAGTGCAGCAGTGTGAGGGTGAAGAGGTGACAATAATCCAGATCCACAGGAACACGAACAGGAACAAGGAAGGCACAGGACTCGAACTCAGACTGGACACACACGGGGGGAACCGGGACCGGCGGATTAATGCGAGTAAAAAAAAACGGGTTTAATTTTGGACACATGGAACACGGGATGAACCCTCCTGTACGCAGGAGGAAGATTGAGGCGGACTGTCACCGGACTAACGATCTTGGTGACAGAGAATGGGCCTATGAATTTGTGAGCAAGCTTATTCGATACGGAGCAGAGAGAAATGTTCTTGGTAGAAAGCCACACTTTGGAACCGACGTCGTATATGGGAGGCCTAGACCGGTGGCGATCGGCTTTAGCCTTGGTGCGCGACCCCATTTGGAGTAGAGTCTCACGGGCTCTAGTCCAAGTGCGACGACCCCTCTGGACGAAGGCATGAGCGGAGGGGACCGCGACTTCGGACTCCAGACTAGGAAAAATAGGTGGCTGGTAACCTACACTACACTCAAACGGCAATAGGCCCGTGGATGACACTGGCAACGTGTTGTGGGCGTACTCCACCATAGACAGTTGTTGACTCCACGAGGAAGGATTCTTGGACATTAAACATCGTAGCGTTCTCTCCAGGTCTTGATTGGCTCGCTCAGTTTGACCATTGCTCTGGGGGTGGAACCCTGAGGACAGACTGACAGTCGCCCCCAGAAATCTACAAAACTCTCACCAAAATTTGGACACAAATTGGGGTCCCCTGTCAGAAACCACGTCTGTCGGGAGGCCATGTAACCGAAAGACATGATTAACGACAATCAACGCTGTCTCCTTGGCTGAGGGTAATTTGGGCAAGGGAATGAAATGGGCCACCTTCGAGAACCGGTCCACCCCGGTCAAAACTACCGTGTGACCCTGAGAGGGTGGGAGGGCGGTGATAAAATCTAGCGCGATATGGGACCAGGGTCTCAAAGGAACCGGTTCAAGTAATCCATCTGGAAGTAGATTGGTAGTCTTACCCATGGCGCAAACTGAGCAGGCCAAGACAAAACTGTGAACGTCACGAGTCATAAGAGGCCACCAGAATCGTTGCTTGACCAAACATTTGGTGCGATTAACTCCTGGATGGCAAGCCACATTGGAACAATGTCCCCACTGAATAACGCTGGACCGTAAACCCTCAGGCACGAATAAACGGTTCGGTGGGCAACGGGTCGGAGGCGTTACCCCTTCTAAGGCCTTCTTGACCTTCGATTCGATCTCCCATGTGAGTGTAGAGATGAATAGAGTCTCTGGTAAAATGCACTCGGGAGTAGCCGGGCGTTCAGAGCGGTCAAAAATGCGCGATAAAGAGTCGGGTTTGATGTTTTTGGAACCCAGGCGGTACGAGAGAGTAAAATCAAAACGACCGGAAAAAAAGAGCCCACCGAGCCTGCCTGGAATTTAGTCTTTTAGCAGTTCGAATGTATTCCAAGTTCTTGTGATCGGTCCAGACGATAAAAGGTATCCCTGACCCTTCTAACCAGTGACTCCATTCCTCTAATGCTAACTTGACTGCCAACAACTCTGTTGCCAATGTTATAATTACGTTCGGCAGGGGACAAACGATGAGAAAAAAAACACGCAAGGATGCATCTTGTCGTCTGAAGGAGAACGCTGGGATAGTACTGCGCCTACCCCCACCTCTGACGCATCGACCTCCACCACGAACTGACGGGATGGATCAGGGGTTATCAGAATAGGGGCTGAAACGAAGCAACCCTTCAGTTTGGCAAACGCAGCCTCGGCTGCACACTTAAGTATTCTTGTCGCTTCATTAAATTAAATTTGAATCACTGGAGTCACTTCTTTCTGGCCCTTGAAAGTGTTAATTACACTGCTGTCTATGGAGGGGACAGAGAGCTCTCGGATTTCATCAGAAATATCTTAATTTGTGTCTGAAGATGAACGAAGGTCTTACGGGTTCGACATGAGGGAGAGGAATGACAGGATTTACATTTTTGGGTGAACTATCCCTTTAAATCTTGTCTGTGAAACCGGGCAAGTGTCTTAAAGGGAAGGTTTGCATGACAGGTTTGCTGATAAACAGGGATATATCAGTACATGTAACTCAGAGAAAGAGTAAACATCGTTCATTTACATACATTATTAACATTGTAACAAAGTGGGTTGAAAATCTGAGAACTTGCTCTAAAGATGTTGAAGGATAGCATAATTGTGTCTGTTTAACTGAACACAACTTTAAACTCATGACTAGCATTATCTTAGAGCTATTGCTATATGGACATTTAGTATTGGAAGACTGTAGCGATGTTATCTTTTGTTCAAACCATGGTTCTCTACTATAGCAAAATTGTAATAATACCAGAGTAAAATTATGTTTATCATAACTATAGTAACCATAGGTTTTGACACCATGGTTTATAGTTTTACTACAATCATTGATGAACTATGGTTAATTTTGTTAGCTTATGAAAACGAACCATGGTTTTACCACAGCCTTGCAGTAAAACCATAGTTAATTTTCATAAGGGTACAAATAAACTTAAAGGGATAGTTCACCCAAAAATGAAAATGTTATGTTTTTCTGCTTGCCCCTAAGGCATCCAAGATGTAGGTGTCTTCGTTTCTTCAGTAGAACACAAATTAAGATTTTTTTAACTCCAACTGTTGCTGTGTGTCACTCATATAATGCTTGTCGATGGGGTCTAATTCTATTAGAGTAAAAAAAACATGGACAGACAACTTCAAATTAAACCTCGTTTAATTTATTAAGGCTCGTGATGACACATTGATGTCTTAAGACACAAAACAATCGGTTTCTGAGAGAAACTGAGCAGTATTTATGCAAATATATCACCTCATATCAGACGAATGCTTCAGCTCTGCAGACTGCCATCACTTCCCGTTGGTGAGGTCAAAATTCCGGCTGGGTCATAGATATATACATAGATACCTCATTCGAGCGATCCACGCAGGCACTAATGAGGTATCTATGTATATATCGATGACCCAGCCGGAATTTTGACCTCACTCACGGGAAGTGATGGCAGTCTGCAGAGCTGAAGACATTCGTCTGATATGAGGTGATATTTTTGCATAAATACCATTCGGTTTCTCTCAGAAACCGATCGTCTTAAGACATCAATGTGTCGTCACGAGTTGTCTGTCCATGTTTTTTTTACTCAAATAGAATTAGACCCCGTTGACATGCATTAGGCTATACAACTGGCACACAGCAACGGTTGGAGTTAAAAATCTTCATTTGTGTTCTGCTGAAGAAACGAAGACACCTACATCTTGGATGCCTTGGGGGTAAGCAGAAAAACATACCATTTTCGTTTTTGGTTGAACTATCCCTTTAAATTGAATGCTCCTAATTTACTTGACTAATGTTGAATAAAAGCATCTGATAAATGTATTGTTTAATCTGTTCACTGAAAATGTATTTAATAAAAATAAATTTGCAACTGCTATTGAGAGGTCTGCATTGTTTTTCTCCATTATAGTGTGTGGACATTTTGGTTAGCTTATGGAACTGATCAAAAACCGTGGACCGACAGTGGGCCGCCAGAAAACATTTGTTATAAACCAACAAATCAGTCCGCTAGGAAAACGATGAGCAAAATCCCAGCCCGCCACTGGCCCGCTGGTCGTATGTTTGCTGGGTAGGTTTGCGCGTGAGGGGAAAAAAGTAGCTTTCTTCCACTTAAGAAGAGTTGTGCACTTTTAAGCATTTTTTATTTTAATGTATCTCTTTACATAAATATTATTTTCTATTTAAAAACTATAATTTCGTTATTTTACTAACCCAACTCATCCGGGCTTTCCAGCATTTTGCATGCACTTTTCGCAATCTGTTACGGAGATTCAATTTTGATTTTGCATATTGTTTTTTAAACGTTCATTCGTGTAGTTCATATAACCACCTTACAATATTTCAATAACATAATTTATTTTGTGGCCTATGCTATGCTTTGCACAACAAAAATTGTGCGCTCAAGTGAAATGTAAATCACGAGTTTCTTGTTCTTGATTTGTTGTTCTGTGTTTTAATAAATGTGTGTTATCAGAATTATCTTCATTCTTTCATTTGATTTGACATTATGGCCAAGGCAAATGTATTAACCCGACAAGATATTAGACGTTCGCTGAAGTCTGGGTTTCTCTTAAGCTTCAGTGCAGTAGCCAGAAGAGCAGTGTGACAATGAGCAAGATTTCCTGAGACACTACAATAGCTAATAATTCATAAATATTCATATACTAATATTAACATAATATTCAATAATATTCATTAATAAAGATTGTTTTCTTGTGTTAAATATTTTAAGTTAAAGGAACTGTATGTAAGAAATGTATTTCAATTAATCATAAAATGGCCCTGATATGTCACTAGACATTAAGAAATCATGTTAATTTCATTACATTTTACATTTATGCATTTGGCAGACGCTTTTATCCAAAGCGACTTACATTGCATTCAAGATACACATTTTACATTTTGTCAATTCTTGCTTTCCCTGGGAATCGAACCCATGACCTTGGCGTTGCTAGCGCCATGCTCTACTGTTTGAGCTACAGGAAAGCCTGAATTTCAAATACTTATATCACTGACAACAGTTGTCCGGCCAGATATTGTCATTTTAAAAGTGAAGTTGCAGCCCTCAACTGATGTTGATGTTGACATGTTGTGTTTTGGCCTGAAGCGCCACCCTCCACCTGTCTACCAATCACGAAGTCAGTAGTGTTTCTGCATTCGGGTTGCCAGCTCTGCTCTAGTTACCACAGCTGCAGCTATAAACTTTTTGGATAAACAATGTCTAACTTTACGAAACCTAAACGACCTCGTTATGAATCAGAAAAACGTTGTGACAGTGTCCGAAATAAAACAAGGATTTGTATAAGAGATGCCTTTGAAAGATGGAGACGGCTGAAAACGGAGAATAATTTGAAGACTGATGCCAACGTTGCTAATTTTCTCCTGGACAGGTAAGGTTCATCTATGTTTGGCTAACTTGTACTTAATGTAAATGGACATTTCAAATATTCATGACAGTCGAACAAAGTTATGCATGTTCGTGCAAAGTAACGTTAGGTTTGCGCAGATGGAGGAGGTGGGTCATTGAATTGAAAAGGTAACGTTAAGGAATTGTTTGGTAAATAAAAACGGCGAGTCGTCATTGCTAACATTAGTAATGCATTATCAGAGCCCGTTTCTCTGTCATTATGCTGGGACGCTGAGGAAAACAACATTAGCACGCCTATTATGGCAATGTGAAAACGTATTTGAGACAGTAGCCTAACGTTACCTCGGTAAAAATGATTCCTCATTCGTTCTTCGCATATATAGTGGACAAAACATGCTGCAAGTTGACCTGTATGACCATTGCTAATGTTATTTAGCTTTGCTGTAATTTTACTATAGTATTTTTTCATGTGGGAATGTACTGTCACATACGAGCTTTCATATTTACGATTATATTTGGCTAATCGCCATTAGTACATTTTTGCGATTCATAATTACTACACAAAACATCGCTCTTGACGCATAAACATAATTAACAGAAAGAAAAAAAACGTACTGTGTACGTCTCTGGCATAGACTACATTATTTAAAACAGTCCATTAGTTATATTATCAATTTAATTTACAGAGCAATCCCAATAAAAGTTTTTAGTTTGAGTAATTGAGAAATGTAACGGAATACGATACAAATTAATTTCTGTACCAAAATACATTTTGAAAGTATCCGTCCCAACACTGGTTAAGTCTGAAGCGCTTCTTACCACAAGAAAAATGCGGCTTATCTGAGTGATCTGATTTCAGTTAAAATATGAATTGGATAAAAAGCATTGCTAAATGCATAAATGTAGTTTATTTTACACTGTTGATGAATATAGTAATGACAGGACTAGCTAAGATTAGCTAAGTTTAGGGTATTTACAGAGCTTTCAGAATCTTAATTCAGATGGGATTCTTTACAAAAGTGCGCACACATCCAGTAGGTGGCAGTAGCTACACTAAAGAGAAGAAGAGGATATGCAGAAGAGAGAGAGAGAGAGAGAGAGAGAGAGAGAGAGAGAGAGAGAGAGAGAGAGAGAGAGAGAGAGAGAGAGAGAGAGAGAGAGAGAGAGAGAGAGCGCTGAAAGTTTGAAGACCAGCTCAAGTTAATATTAATCGACGAGGGTTTAACGACCGTGTGAGAGTTTGAGTGAAGGACAGTTGTGGAGTATTTTCTCTGGATGCTGGATATCTTCAGTCTGTGTTTTGTTCCACACGTGAGAGATGTTCCTGATTCACTGAGAGATTCAGCGGGAGAAATGAGGTATTTTCAGGATTAATGTTAATATTTACTAAACATGAAGCCTTCTAAGTGTCTAATGTAAGAATTGATGTTAACATTGATTAACAATATTAATTAATAATGTGCCATAATGTAGAGCGAATGCTCTAATCTGGATAACTGAGTTTAGTCTTTAACTTGATCAGTGTGTTTAATAACTGATTGCATAGTCAGATTCCATAAAATAAGTAATTGTAATTAGATTATATTCCATTTTAAATTGCTCATAATCACTCTACAGTTACTTTTTTTGTTGATTTCATGTTATTCTCACAATGGCAGTCAATTATTCATAATTCATTTATTGTCTGTACTACGTTTTTTTTGTACTTTTATTTTCCTTTCTACTGCTTGCATTCAGAAAGTTTTCCAGGTTTGTGTATTTGACTAGCCTTGAGCCTTTCACTGAAAACTGAGACGTTACAGTATTTGATCACTGCATTTAAAATACTAATTTATTTCGTTTTAAATTAAACCATTGCGATCCTGAAAGTAATCAATTTTTTTACTAAATGTAACTGTATTCTAATTACTTTGTTTTTTGATGCAACTTTAACAAATTACAGTTACTATTGTTTTGTATCCTGATTACGTAACGCCGTACATGTATTCCGTTTCTCCCCAACCCTGTTTTAGAGAATACCACAGTAAAGGTCTTCATGTTTAACCATGTCCATTTATAATAAGCATGCAGACCACTGGAATACAAAATAATTTGTTTTAGATTGTGAAAGTTTTCACAAATCAGAAAAGTGAAGTTAAGTGCTCAGGGAAGGGTTAACTGACCAATATTGCACTGTGAAATATTTCTCAAACACAATAGTCTTTTTGGGCCCAGTATGACCTGGCTAGATGACCATTCTTTAAACACATAAACTCATTAATCTAATGGATTGGGCCGCTATTCATTGTAACATCACCCTGTGATTACACACACAAAAGGGACAGAGCAATGAGAAACACAATAAAATGTGATTGAGCTTGATTTGTGAAAACTTTCACAATCACATTTTGAAATGGTGTAGCTAATTAGCTCAGAGGGGAAATATTAATAATTATTCACAGAAGTGTAAAGTACTTGAGTAATTTTACTTGATTACTGTACTTAAGTGTTATTTTTTGGGGATTTTTACTTTACTTGAGTACAATTAAAAATCAATACTTTTACTTTTAGTTTATTACATTTTGTAAGAAAAAAAAAGTACTTTTTACTCCTTAAAATTTTATTTACAGTCAAAAAGTACTTCTTTTTTGGAGATCACTTCATTCTATTTTCCCTTGCTATTACCAAACCAATTGAATTGTGCTGATGCCCAGTTTAATTTAAATGTTTAATTTAAATGTATTTATTCTGCCAATGAGATTCATTTTCACATTCCATGAAATTGGGCACACATGTTAATTGGTCCTTTGGAAGTGACGTCATGTCGTATTAATTACCACAATGCAGCACCTTGACCTGGGCTGCGTTTCCCAAAACCATCGTAAGCCTAAGTCGATCGTAGAGACCATTGGTGGCAATTGTTCTACGATCAACTTAAGCTTACGATGGTTTTGCCCTGGAAATTAGAGTGAGAGGCTTTTCAGCCCCAAAAGACGCTTAACTGTCTCAATTTTGAAGATCAGCTTCTGCTTAAAGGGATAGTTCACCCAATGTGATGTTTATCTGCTTACATGTAGGTGTCTTTGTTTCTTCAGTAGAACACAAATAACCGTTGCAGTCTGTCAGTTGTATAATGCATGTGAATGGTACATGGCGACTACTAGCATCATCTATGAGAGTAAAAAAAACCTGCACAGACAAATCCATATTAAACTCCGCAGCTTGTGACAACACATTGATGTCCTAAGACATGAAACGATCGGTTTGTGCGAGAAACCGAACAGTATATATATAATATTTTTACCTCAAAAACGATCTGTGTCCGACACCCGTTCAGCGCGCCATCACTTCCGGTAAGTGTGGTCAATGTACATAATAATAATAATTAGTTACATTTATATAGCGCTTTTTTGGGGACTCGAATCACTTTACATATAGAAGGGGGAAATCTCCTCAAACACCACCGATGTGCAGCTCCACCTGGATGATGCGACGACAGCCATATTACACCAGAACGCCCACCACACACCATCTGATTGGTGGAGAGGAGACCGAGTGATGAAGCCAATCGGTATATGGGGATGATTAGGAGGCCATAATGGACAGAGGCCAATTTGGCCAGGATGCCGGGGTTACACCCCTACTCTTTTTCCGGATGACATCCTAGGATTTTTTTTAGACCACGGAGAGTCAGGACCTCGGTTTAACGTCTCATCTGAAGGACGGTGCTCTTTGACAGTATAGTGTCCCCTACTGGGGCGTTTGACCCATACAGACCACAGGGTGAGCGCCCCCTGCTGGCCTCACTAACACCTCTACCAGCAGACACCTGGTTTTCCCAGGAGGTCTCCCATCCGGGTACTGACCATGCTCAGCCCTGCTTAGCTTCAGTGGGAAACAAGTCTTGGGCAAAAGGGTGATATGGCTGCTGGCAAATAGTGCCGGAAGTGATCTCTCGCACGTATTTCTACGCCAGATTGTGTACATTGACCTCACTTACCGGAAGTGATGGCACGCTGAACAGGTGTCGGACAGAACGTATTCGAGGTAAAAAAAAAATACAATTACTGTTCGGTTTCTCGTACAAACTGATCGTTTCATGTCTTAGGACATCAATGTGTCGTCACGAGCTGCGGGGTTTAATATGGATTTGTCTGTGCATGTTTTTTTTACTCTCATAGATTTTGTTTCCATTCACATGCATTATACGACTGACAGACTGCAACTGTTGGAGTTAAAAATCTTAATTTGTGTTCTACTGAAGAAACAAAGACACCTACATCTTGGATGCTCTGGAGATAAGCAGATAAACATCAAATTTCCATTTTTGGGTGAACTATCCCTTTAAGTTCAATCCGGGGTTTTACAACTTTGAGTAGCATGTTGCATACTGGCATTATAGTTTTATAGTTTGATAATTAAATACCATTAAATTCAAACAGTTCTAAAGCAGGATAAAACCTTGTATGTGGTTCATTCACTTCATGTTTTTGGAGATTAAAAGCTTAAAGAAGAATCTCTAGTTTTCATTCTTGCTGCTACTTTTACGCTACTTTTACTTTTTTAATACTCAAGTACAATTTTAATGTGGTACTTTTTTACTTTTACTCAAGTATGATTCTGGCCAGATACTTTTACTTTTAATTAAGTAAAATTTTCATTCAGTACTTGTACTTTCACTTGAGTAACATTTTGAGTACTTTTTCCACCTCTGATTATTCATAACTCATTATGATTAATCGTTATGATTAATTATGCATATTTGAATCAGTTACAATAGATTAACTTGATGTGGCCACATTAACATTACAATCAATCAATCAGTTCATCCTATGAACGTTCAGTATTGATTATTAATTAATTCTTAGAAAAGGATATTTTTCATGGCCACAGAAAAATAATTATTCCTTTGTATTTACATAAGCACCTAGAGAGCATAACAAGATCGATCATTTAAGGGACAATTTGTTTGCAGCGGGGAGTCAGAACCAAGCATATTGTGCCCAAACTTTAATAACTAAATCACATACAAGATTAAACAGACATAAAACATACAAACACAAAACATACATGGCAAGAGGTGGAGTTAAAGTGTTAGAAGAACAGCGTAAATACAGATGGATGAGGTTATGCAAAGAGTCTAAGCCTGGGAGAACCATCCCTGATAAGCTCCTTTGTCTGAGCAAAGGAGTTTACAGTTTTACTAACTACATTTACATTTACATTTATGCATTTGGCAGACGCTTTTATCCAAAGCAACTTACATTGCATTCAAGGTACACATTTTACATTTTTGTCAGTTCTTTCTTTCCCTGGGGATCAAACCCATGACCTTGGCGTTGCTAGCGCCATGCTCTACTGTTTGAGCTACAGGAAAGCGACTTGCTAACCACACAGCGACTTGTATTTCTTAGTACATTAAGAAATCTCAATAAACCCGTCTCCGGCGTGCTGACTCAGATTGTTCGAATATTATAATTAAATAATACTTAAATCGATATGTCATCCTCAATAAACCCGTCTCCAGCGTGTTGCCTCCGATGATTCGAATATTGCACTTTAATAATTATTTAATCAACATCATCCTCAATAAACCCGTCTCCAGCATGTTGCCCCCGGTCCCTCGAATATTCTGATCTATTATGACCTCCGAGCTGTCAAACTGCCAGAATAATAATAATAATACGCTGTTTGTTAATTGGCCAGAGGAGAACTGGCACCCCAACTGAGCCTGGTTTCTCCCAAGGTTTATTTTTCTCCATTAGGTCACCTAATGGGGTTTTGGTTTCCTTGCCACTGTTGCCTCTGGCTTGGCGTGCTCAGTTGGGGACACTAAATTTTTCAACTAAACATCGAAATACATCTAAATAATAAACTAAATTAACCATTTAAACTAAATGTAGCAACAATGACCCGATTCAATCAGATTTTGGGCCGAATACATCACCGGATGAGGCTTCTACACACCAACTCGTGACTCTCCTAATCAAATCAGACATAGACAATGGGGTGTGTGTGTAAGAGATATCGAAGTTAATGAACAACCACGATGTCTGCCAGATTGTCTGAGTCTACAGAATGGAGCATCGAATTGACTTTACACACACACACACACACACACACATATCAGCGCTGAAAGAAGACAATTCTTGCACAACACGTGTTACTTAAAACATGGGACTTAAAGAACTGTCTTAATAATGTTCAAATATATATAATCCGTTGATTTCATGTCTTTATACAATGTATTAGAATAACTAGGATGTTTACTGTTGCCAATCAAAACCTGTATGCCAGTAACTGTGATAATCTTGTATATCTGGACGCGCAAATCGCAGAATGACCGTTCTTAGTATCTCTGTTATCGCAAAATTATGACTAGGCCAAATTTGGTTCAAAAATCAGATTTTGATGCATAATTTCAGAAATACCAGCTTTCTAAAGAAAAAGAGGCTTAGAATTTCCACCCTATTGATTAACTCAGAGGAGGGGGGTTCAGAGAACAATGGAACACTTGCGCCTTCTCGAGAAGATCTCTCCACGGACGTGATTGGATCTTTCCATAAGTCGGGCTCGGCCACTCCATCTATAAATGCAGAAGTTATCATTAACTCCTTGCGCTCTGCCATTCCGAGAAGACCATCCTGGCCTTTGACCTTCCTTTGAGAGAGGGATTCCTTTGGCACCAAGCCAAGAGAGAGAGACCTGCAACTTCTGGAGCGACTTTCCTGAACTTCACAGAAATTCTCCGGACTCACCTCCTTAGCGAACTTCCACGACGATTCGAACTCAGACACGTACACGAGAGAGCCTAATGCAAGTATTATATTTCACCTTTAACTGCTTGTACGAGGTTGTCTTAATTAATCCTGATTCACGAAATCATAAATGTCTGAAGGGTTTTGGTGAAGTGATTGAACTGTCTGTCTCTCTCTCTCTCTCTCTCTCTCTCTCTCTCTCTCTCTCTCTCTCTCTCTCTCTCTCTCTCTCTCTCTCTCTCCCTCGTGGATTCTCTCTTTCCATCATTCTCTTCCCTTTGATTTTATTCGTTAAATTTGATTTTTCCTTGTTTGTACCATATCGTTTGTTTCTCCTATATATATGCATTTACCCCCGTGTGATTCGTAGCTTTGTATTCTATAGTGTTTTATTAAAACTCAATAATTGCATTAAATTGAATCCTTATTGTTTTGCTCACAAATCTCGAAGTCACTGAAGCGTAAGATCTAAGCTACCCATTTAAGCTTGATTTTCACGTATTACTACTTCAGTAATACAAATTGTGCAAACATAAGAGATATTATTTGTCCTGATCAAACAGATCAATGTTTCTTAAGGTTTGTAAGATTGATAATTGATGAAGAAATCAATTTGGATAAAGGTTACTTTTAAATGATTAAAGGTTCCGTTATACGTTAATTTTTCTGTACAACAAGCTAATAATATTCATAAACTCATGAATATTCATACCATTTGAATTAATTATTCCCCAAAACTTATTGTTGTTACATAAATTACTGATCAAATTATTGATCTAAAGCCCACACTGTCACTGTATGATACTTGAAATTTTTCCAGAATGGCTATACAGCTGAATATAATTATGCTGCATTATTTTCCTGTTTAACACTGTAAAGCTGCTTTGAAACAATCTACATTGTTAAAAGCGCTATATAAATAAAGTTGACTTGACTTGACTTGATTACTTGCATTTGCCCGGGAAGGCGTCCAGATATACGGCTGCAGAAGAAAGTCTTGATGGTTCCGTCCTATGGTTTTGCATTTGAGATCGTTTCCTTCCGTGTTGAGTGAAGGAACGACGGTAAACTTGCATGGTTGCTTCGACTCCGTCGAGGTTGAGGAAGTTGCACATGGCGTGCAGAGTTTGGGCCTGCTGGCCCGTGTGGTGGCATTGGGTTTCCTGTCCCACACAATCATTTGGCTCTGTGTGTGGATGCCCACCATGCTTGGTGGCCTGCTGGACAGAAGTAGGGATGCACCAATCCGATACTCTGTATCGGTATCGGCTCTGATCCGCCATTATTTGCCGGATCGGGTATCGGTCAGACAGGATCGATCCAATTCCGATACTGTGTGTATAATATTCTGTTATTGTTAAGCCCCAGTGCCCCACAAAATGCACACAAAGCATAATAAAGCCATTATCCATTGAACAGGCATTGATTCACAGAAACAACACATTCCAGAGACTTGGAGGCCCCCTTCCTCAATCTCATTAGCGAGTCATAAGACTTAGAATGGCCCGAGACAACATCCTGTCTTCCGCTTGGCTGTCTTATCTCAAACCCAACTTGCAAGGACAACGTTGGCTAATAAGACTCTTCTTTGTTCCAGAGATATAACCCCTGACTGAACCGTAGGGGCAACAAAACCCCTTTATCATCCCACGCATGAATTCACAGTATTATCGGGACACAAAGAGCCACTAAAAGCTCAGAATCAGCACAGAATCAGCACAGATCTTAAACAGGGACATTACATTACACCACATTCATCTGCACATTCCAGAGACTCTATGCACATCACACCAAAGACCTCACAGAACTTTACAGAATCAATGCCAATAATTTGTTTTGAATATAAAATAAAATTATGGTTAAAATCAATACAATCATGTACCCATTAATCATAAATTCAAAAAAAAAAAAAATCATTTTCAGTTGTATCCTAACATTGTATTGTTGTGTCTATTAATATTGCATTTTATTTTGTTCTGTTGTTTTGTTTTATTGGGCTTTTAAGAATGTGAAACTTTGTTGTCTGAAAGGCTATTTGTGTGATGATGTTTTATGGTCTATTTATATGTGATTGTTAATCGTATGTTACCTCGTCCTGCCCAGGGACTACAGATGAAATTTAGCTTGTAGCTAATTCTGGTGTGGCTGAGTGCCATACACTGTCCCTGTTAAATAAACTAATAAATAAAATAAAATAAATAATATGAATTAATCCACAATCGCAACTTGACACATATTATATGTATCATGTATGTCTATATAATCTGTGAAGTTCTTTCGGTGTGTCAAGCATTTATTGCTGCCTATTTGTATGTTTCTTTATTCTTTACAAGAGGGGATCACTATAAATCTGCTTAAAATGTGTATCGATGTATTCCTTGCAGAAGCCAAACATTTTTTTTTAACAGAAGTTTGCTCGTGTGTGACCATGTGGATATTATGCTAATGATATGCAAGCACAGGAGAAGTGACACTATCCGATTGAGTGAGTGAGTGAGTGAGTGAGTGAGTGAGTGAGTGAGTGAGTGAAGTGACGTGTGGCCAAGTATGGTGACCCATACTTGAAATTTGTGCTCTGCATTTAACCCATCCAAGTGCACACACACAGTAGTGAACACACACCTGGAGCAGTGGGCAGCCATATTGCTGCGGCGCCCGGGGAGCAGTTGGGGGTTCAGTGCCTTGCTCAAGGGTCTCACCTCAGTTGTGGTATTGAGGGTGGAGGAGGGCGCTGGATTCACTCCCCCCACCGACAATTCCTGCCGGACCTGAGACTCGAACCTGCAACCTTCAGGTTACAAGTCCAACTCTCTAACCATTGGGCCCCAAAACCAGATTGGTTGGTGACACTTTCAAGGACGGTCTTTGGGACACACTTATAAACCAAGGAAAAACAAGATGTCTTGGCTTTTTGCTTTTGCTTCATGCTTATGCTGACTGCCATGGTTTTGCGGTGACTTCTGCTTTGGCTCGTGCTGACCTTTCCACCTCCCTGCCTGCACGTTTCACTGCCCTTCGAGCTACCAAGAGCTCGCCACAAAACACCGAAACTCAGTTTGAACCTCGCCGAAGAAGACTTCCTGGAGTCCGCGCAGCCACTCACCGAGAGTCAGAGAAACTCCCGTCGCGTAGCAACCAGCTAACGCTAGCCAGGATTCTGCACCACGAGGCTACCCTGCAAAACCAACTATGCATCCAATCACCCTTGTTCAATAAACCCTTGTTTACCTTTTCATCTATACAAGTGTCTCGGCTTTGTGTTTATAAGTTATTGCCTCAAACTGATCGATTTTGTTACCATGCTCGTATTAATGGACATAAAATTAATTATATTATTACCGTTGGTCACAAAGTAATATCCTGACCAGGATTGATAAAATACTCTAATATCAACATATCGGTGGACGAATAAGTTGATAAGGTGTTAAACATTAATTCTGAAGTATTTATATGTAATTTGGTTCTTTTCAGTAATTTGATCGGAAATATGATCTTAGATAAAACACGATGTACATAACGTTTTCAGTTCATATACTATTACATAGGAACCTAGATATAACAATTTATAAATTTGTAATCCCACAAATACCTGCAAAGACAGAGAAGAGATGTCAAAGGAAGAACTTAGTGAAGTAAAATCATCTTTAGGAAGACAACTAAATGTATATATGGTGTTATATTGGTTTTATGTGAATATGAAATATGAAAGTGCATATTTCAGTTGCTCTTTTATGTAGTAATAATACACAGCCTTACTCTGTGCAAATATGTTCACATGATTTCAGAGTAATAAACGTAGTTCAGTTTATATTTAATAACTTTGTTTTTTATTTTTCCAGGTCTGGTCCTGTGGGCGTCAGTATCTCACAGTGATCACAGTTCACACCTGCAGTGAAGCCCCTCCCACAACAATTCACCAATAAATACTGGGAATATTCACATCATCCTACAAGAGAAGGACAAACTCCAGGTGTAGCAGCTGAAATCTGTGTGACTGTTAAAAAGGAGATTGAAGACATGAGTGATCCAAAACCATCCAGATTAAAACATGAAGATACTGAGGAACAAACAGGTTGGTGTCCGTTCTTGATTCTTCATTGTAGACTGTTGAGAAACATTAAGGTATCAAAGCTTCAGTTTAATAGATCTAGTGGCTGTGAAATAATGAGCACTATCATTTTATAAAGAGAAAATACAACTCTACTATCATACATTTGTTACAATCTGACATACATTGAATTGTATGTACAAGGGAATTACAAAACTAACCATTAGCACATTAAAGATCTGATACTTGATAAACATCCCTGATCTTGTTTTCTGTTATTAAATCAGTGTTCAGTTGAATTTTCACTTTAATCCTCCTTGAACTGATTCTAATGTTTATTTTAGACCAGATGGAAGTGAAAGAGCAAAGTCACAAACTATATGAAGTTGAGGAGGAACATTGTGACATCAAACGTTTTTCATCGAAGGGAAACTGTAAACGGCAACAGAAAACACATGATGAAGTGAAAGATCATGAGTGTTGTGACTGTGGGAAGAGCTTTACTAGAGCTGTATATCTGAAACGGCACCGAAGAATTCATACTGGAGAAAAACCTTACAAGTGCTCATATTGTGACCAGAGATTCACTCAGTCTGGACCACTGACAATACATGAGCGACTTCATACTGGAGAGAAGCCGTTCCACTGTACTCAGTGTGAGAAGAGTTTCAAATCTAAATCTGAACTCAATTATCATCTTCGTGGTCACTCTGGAGAAAACCCATTTAACTGTGATCTGTGTGGTAAAGAGTTTATTTCACCTTCAAATCTTAAACAACACCTGAAAGTTCATACAAACGAGAGGCCTTATGCGTGTTCATATTGTGGAGAGACTTATTCACGGCTGGGACATTGTAAACGGCACGAGAAAATACACACAGGTGAGAAAGATCATGTGTGTTTAGAGTGTGGGAAGAGCTTTACAACATCTGACCATCTGAAACGGCACCAAAGAATTCATACTGGAGAAAAACCTTACAAGTGCTCATATTGTGACAAGAGTTTCACTCAGGCTGGAAACCTGAAATCACATGAACAAGTTCATACTGGAGAGAAGCCGTACTACTGTACTCAGTGTGAGATAGGTTTTAGATATTCAAGAAGCTTTCTGACTCACATGAAGACATTTCATAAGTGGTCACAGTGAGCAACATTTAATTTTCATGTCAAGTAAATGACGGGAGATGTACAAAACATGGAGTTGCTCCCAAAAGCACATTATCATCTAGTTTAACTTTGTGAATTTGGTGAAATGCTTAGAAAAGAGTGGCGTTTGAAGCTTCAGAAAATAATCCTTACAGTGTCAATAATGATTTGTATTTTTCCTGCTGGGTAATAATGGCAAAATCTGCTTGAATAAGACATTCATGTAATTTCCTTATTTACTAATGTTCACTATATTGTGTTCTGATTGTAAAGAGTCAGTGGCTGTAGTTAGATAATAATAGAAGCTGTAAAATGAGTTGATTGTTCTCTTGATTTACAGATGATTTAAAATGCCATTAAAACTGCTGCAAGTGTGTACAAATAAAGGATTTACAAGACAAAAATGACAACATTCACTGGTGTGTGATTTGATTAAAGTTCAATGACAAAACATTTATTATCAGAATCTCCAGATTATCTTGTTTGATCATATATTTAACTTCCGCTTTAATGTATAATATAAAACACTGATTCATGGCTGACATATTTGTTCAGAACTGTTTAAATTAGTTTAAAGGTCCCATGGCATGGCATTTTTCTATTATTTTATAATGTTTCCTGAGGTGTACTTATATTGTTAGTATGATTTTTACATCATAAAATATCATAATTTAGAAATAAAAGGCATTTTTTTCTATACTGCTGTTTGCCCTGTGGCTGAAGGCCCTGCTTCAAGAGGCGTGTCTGCTGTGAGACTTCAGTAAAAACGCCCACTGTTGTGATTGGCTGACATCTTTGCATTTGATATGAGCGGAGGGGGCGTGGTTTAACGAGGTCTACGAGGCACGAGCTGCTGCCGGAGAGACGGATGGACCGGAGTTCTCTTCACATTGGTTCTGTCAGTCTCAGTTCAGCAGTGGCGGCTGGTGATGGAAAAAGTAGGGGGGGGCTGAGGGACAATGTGGTTTTAAAAATTTTATTTTAACAATTGAACAATTTTTGCTGTTTATTTATTACATTAACACCAAAGTAACGATTTAAAAACAAATAGCATCTAATGGAATTATTAAAGTATGAATTTAGAATGTCCTTGTAGATTTCAAATATTGTTCTTTCAAAGACAGAAAGATGTGCCAATTTGAGATTCATTGGAAACCAAGTCATACAAGGTGAAACTGCTGTAATTTGCGTCAATATTCAATAAACACACAGAGGTAAATAGTCGCTGTTATTACATGGAGTAACCACTGGATGAAGAAGACTGTGCATTACCAATTGTAATGGAGAGCAAGTCAAAAAAAAATGCTATACATTGTCTCCAGAGTTCACATCATGAATCGTACAGCAAACCACCTCTAAGACAGACAACAACAAAAAAACATCAAAATCCTCCAAGCACTCAGCATCTCCTCTGCTCCTCCAGGGACACAACAGCATCTCATCTGCTCCTCCAGGGACACAAAAGCATCTCATCTGCTCCTCCAGGGACACAACAGCATCTCATCTGCTCCTCCAGGGACACAACAGCATCTCATCTGCTCCTCCAGAGACACAACAGCATCTCATCTGCTCCTCCAGGGACACAACAGCATCTCATCTGCTCCTCCAGGGACACAACAGCATCTCATCTGCTCCTCCAGAGACACAACAGCATCTCATCTGCTCCTCCAGGGACACAACAGCATCTCCTCTGCTCCTCCAGGGACACAACAGCATCTCATCTGCTCCTCCAGGGACACAACTGCATCTCATCTGCTCCTCCAGGGACACAACTGCATCTCATCTGCTCCTCCAGGGACACAACAGCATCTCCTCTGCTCCTCCAGGGACACAACTGCATCTCATCTGCTCCTCCAGGGACACAATAGCATCTCATCTGCTCCTCCAGGGACACAATAGCATCTCATCTGCTCCTCCAGAGACACAACAGCATCTCATCTGCTCCTCCAGAGACACAACAGCATCTCATCTGCTCCTCCAGGGACACAACAGCATCTCATCTGCTCCTCCAGGGACACAACAGCATCTCATCTGCTCCTCCAGAGACACAACAGCATCTCATCTGCTCCTCCAGAGACACAACAGCATCTCATCTGCTCCTCCAGGGACACAACAGCATCTCCTCTGCTCCTCCAGGGACACAACAGCATCTCCTCTGCTCCTCCAGGGACACAAAAGCATCTCCTCTGCTCCTCCAGGGACACAACAGCATCTCATCTGCTCCTCCAGGGACACAACAGCATCTCCTCTGCTCCTCCAGGGACACAACAGCATCTCCTCTGCTCCTCCAGAGACACAACAGCATCTCATCTGCTCCTCCAGGGACACAACAGCATCTCCTCTGCTCCTCCAGAGACACAACAGCATCTCCTCTGCTTCTCCAGAGACACAACAGCATCTCCTCTGCTTCTCCAGAGACACAACAGCATCTCATCTGCTTCTCCAGAGACACAACAGCATCTCATCTGCTTCTCCAGAGACACAACAGCATCTCATCTGCTTCTCCAGAGACACAATAGCATCTCATCTGCTTCTCCAGAGACACAACAGCATCTCCTCTGCTCCTCCAGAGACACAACAGCATCTCATCTGCTTCTCCAGAGACACAACAGCATCTCATCTGCTTCTCCAGAGACACAATAGCATCTCATCTGCTTCTCCAGAGACACAACAGCATCTCCTCTGCTCCTCCAGAGACACAACAGCATCTCATCTGCTTCTCCAGAGACACAACAGCATCTCTGGAGGAGCAGAGGAGATGCTGAGTGCTTGGAGGAGCAGAGGAGATGCTGTTGTGTCCCTGGAGGAGCAGAGGAGATGCTGTTGTGTCTCTGGAGAAGCAGAGGAGATGCTGTTGTGTCTCTGGAGAAGCAGAGGAGATGCTGTTGTGTCCCTGGAGGAGCAGATGAGATGCTGTTGTGTCTCTGGGGAGCAGATGAGATGCTGTTGTGTCCCTGGAGGAGCAGATGAGATGCTGTTGTGTCTCTGGAGAAGCAGAGGAGATGCTGTTGTGTCCCTGGAGGAGCAGATGAGATGCTATTGTGTCTCTGGAGGAGCAGAGGAGATGCTGTTGTGTCCCTGGAGGAGCAGATGAGATGCTGTTGTGTCCCTGGAGGAGCAGAGGAGATGCTGAGTGCTTGGAGGAGCAGAGGAGATGCTGAGTGCCTGATGGAGAGAAGCAGCTGAGATGATTATGCAGTCACTTGTAAAGAAATTTTGCTCTCCTTTCTTTCTGGGTTGCAAACCTATCAATAACTTTGTTGTTGAAGTTGGGCATGTCTTTCACAATCTTTTTCTCCATAGAAAGCATGGCAAGGGCATTCAGTCTTTCTTGAGACATTGTGCTCCTTAGGAACGTTTTGATTCTTTTTAGAGTGGAGAAGCATCTTTTAGATTCTGCTGATGTCATTGGAGTAGTGATAAGGATTTTCAGAAGATTAACAGTTTCTGAAAATGTGCACTGAAGGTTGTTCTCCATAAAAAACTGATACAGAGGCACTGCACCACTACACTTTTCAAACTCCGGGTTTTCATAGACCAAGGATAGTTCTGTCTTCAGTCTAGCCTTGTTCAGCATCGGATAGGCCTCCACGGTGGCATTCAATGCAGCACTTGGAAAGGTTTTAGCATGCTGTGAGAACAGCTCTCCATGCAGCAGTGTTGAACTCACAAGGTGCCCAGTGAATGCAAAGCGCTCCTTTGTCTGAGCCCAGATGGTATCACACACCTGTAAAACATAGAAAATAAATAACATATTAATTGCTATACATAGAACTTTATTAAATTATGTCACAATAATGCAAAAATCAGGTATGAAATACTGTTGTCTAAACCAAAACTATCTACAATAGAACTAAATCATTGGAATTGAGATTAGGAGGAAATCCCAAAAAAAATTATTGTAATGTACATGAATCCGTGTAGGATTCGTTCAGTCATTTTTTGAATTAATATTGAAAGTAGAAAAATGAGAAAACGGTTCCTTTTTCGTTTTTTCATTTTCTACACAAAAACGAAAAACAAGAATCAAATCAGAGGAAAGGGGCGTATCGGTCAGTGTATATTTTGGCCATTTGATTTTCCTTATAGAAACGGGTATTAAAAAACAAAAAACGGCTCCTTTTCGTTTTTTAAACAAAACGAAAAATAAGAATTCAGCTTGATTTTTCGTTCAGAGGTGGAAAATTAATAAACGGCTTGAAAATTCGATTTATAGACGTGGGCGGGAATTATACACGCCTTTCTGCTGATTGGTCAGCCAGAGATCAAACTGTTCCGTCATCAGTTCTTCCTCAATTCAGCACAGCAGAATAAAAGTGCTGCACTGCTACAGCTGTACGGATTACCGCTTTAATTGCAGCTACATTGAATCTTTTATTCTTCAAACAACCAGACTAACGAACATGTACCGGGGCAGAGCCTATACAGGGCTTTCTTCTGTGTAGATAGAAATTCACATAGTCCTACACTTCGCATCAGCTGGGTATGGCAGGATAGGTCTATATGACGGCTGTCCACTCCGGTTGCCCAGTGTTTAAAAAAATAATAATAATTAAGATATAAATTAATATAATTAGTTGTAAATTAAATATTTTAAACACTAATACAAAAAGGAAAAAAATGATGCATTGACTTGGGTATGTTGGGCCTATACCGTTCACAACTGTCATTCTGACTGACAACCGGAGAACAGTTCACACAGTTCCAATAGCCTAAGTTGCGATGAGTTAAATAAACTAAAGCAGATAAACACGCCAACAGTCAAGCGCAGACCAGTAGCCCTATTGAAGTGTTCAGGAAATACACAGCTGTTATAGCTACCTTTTGTTTTTGAGTTTATCTTGTTAATAGTGAGTGTTAATTGATGTCAAGCAAAACGGTGTGTGTTATTTTCTCTGCCAAGTAAACTTCCAAAGCACATCATGTGCGTTCTCTCCGCGCTGTCCTGTGTGTCCCGCAGCTTTCACACAGATTGTGAGAGTTGGCCATCCAAACAAAACAGGCCAAAGAAGTGTATGGGAGAAGATGCAGCCTACATTCATTTATGAAATAAACACTTACAATAGCCTAGCCTAAGTCTCTTTTACCTGCGTATAGCCATAAGTGGATTTTACATTTACAAGGACCCCATAGCCTAATTATTACAGTGATTCAGTCCAAAATTAATGTGGGTGCATGGGGCAATAAACACAATATGTGTTTTGTGTGTGTGTGTGTGTGTGTGTGTGTGTGTCTGTGTGCAAATGGCCTCCATCCTATGATTTTTGTATTAATAGCCTGCAACTTTTATAATCGACCGTCGCTATTTGCCAGAAAATAAGTCGCACCTGAGTGTCACACCTGGTCATGTTGAGAGAGACGCGCGCGTTGCATCGTTGTTAAAACTGCACTTTATTATTAGCCTACATTCAGAATTATAAAATAGGCTATCGGTAAATAAAATAGCAACAACAACACCACAGGCTATGCGCATTCTACTTGCCCAACAGACCAATTGTAACCATTGACCATTGTACAAAAGACCAAATTAGATGTTTTCCTCGGCAGGGGAAATAACTTAGCCTAATACTGTCATCATCATAGGCTACAGATGAGTAGGACATCATAATCATCATCGAAACAGTAAAATGTATAATTTTATTTGGTCACATTTAAAATGACTACAAAGTTATGCCTTTGAAAAATAAATAAAACAGGATGTGATGCGTGCGCCTTGTCTCCTTGAACATCTGAAGCACACCGCAAACATGAAACAAAACAGCCTACAGCGAACGAGTCTACTTTTAAAAGTCAACATTTCGATTATTTGATGTTAAAAATGCATTATTTAGTCACTTTGGAATAAATCACAGCATGTTTCATGATAATATGGGTTATAATATGGGTTATCAAAAACGTGACGGAAAATACGGTATGATAGCAAATTCGCGGACCCCCTGGCACTTTGCTGGTCTACACAGAATAAATTCCTGTCTAGGCTCTGCCCCAGGACGGGTTGTGTTGAGCCATTCGTTAGTCTGGTGGTTTGATGAGAAAGAGATGAAATGCAAGTTGCAATAAACGCGTCAAGAATACGCATTTGCTCGCATTTGCCCATACATTTTTTTCAAGCGGGTGCAAATTTGTTAAGTAATCCTATGCAACTCGTGTCGTAGGCTAAATTCCAAGCGTTCTGAAGGTATAGCTTCTATAGGGTTTGCTGGTGAGAAACAAACCGAAATGGCAAGGGAAAATCTTGTGTTGCAGTCCTGTGTGCATGTACCTCAATAGCAATCCGATGTTGTTCTGCGGGCCCCAGTGTCCTCTGTCGCTTGGCAGCTGGAATCTCCTCTTGCACAGTGATGGAAGACCTTGTTTAAACATAAAACAATTGATTAATACTACATTATTCTGCATTCATGCATTTATTCTGTTATTTCTATGATTTTTCACATTTACCTGATGTTTCTAATGCTGTCGGCAAACTTACAGATGGCAGTTTTGATGAAGATGTTCAATGTTTAGTTTCTGAAGCTGCTGAAAGAGCATGTCGACATGTGGCATGATTTTATGGAATAGTTGGAGAAAAAAGCAAAATGTACCATCCTCCAGCATCCTCACAAACCCTCCTGCTTCTCTCACAGTCACAGCATCAAAGTTCCCAGAGTCCTGAATGGTCTTAAAGCACTTAAGAAGATCCTCCCTGTGCTCATCGCTCAGTGTTCACTGAGCGACTGTGAAAGTTCCATCTTGTTGCACACGCTCTCGGAAGTCTGCTGCCAACAACATCATCAAGCACGCTGGTCCGTTTGGGCGACCTTGAAAAAAATGCACAAAATCCACTTAGCTCCGTGAAAAATGTGGAGACTTTGGGTATCTTTGAGGTGGCTTGCTGCATTACCAGATTGAGCTGATGTGCGTAACAATGTACGTAGTGTGCGTTTTCATACACATCCAACACTTTACGCTGAACTCCTCCAGTGGCACCCCGCATAACGCTCGCTCCGTCATAAACTTGAGCTATTAATTTTGTCTTGTCTGTGGGTGGGATCAATGCACTCATCCTTTCCAAAAGTGCTTGAGCGATGTTTTCAGCATTCGCGTTTTCAATCGGCATGAACTCAAAAAAGCACTCTTGAATGACGTTGTAGCGGTCGATGTAGCGAAGTACAAGGGCAAGTTGGCACTGGACAGACACGTCAGATGTTTCATCGGCTTGAATGGCAATATAATCAGCTGCAGTCACCTCCTCGTGAATGTACTCCTTAACAACAGTCAGCATACAGTCCAGCAGCTCATTCTGAATCGTTTTGGACGTACCTCTGAACACAGTAGCTCCCTCCAAGTGCTCCTTCAGAGCAGCGTCCAACGACGAGGCGAAGTTAACAAGGCCCCTAAAAATGCCAGGGTTTTCAGAGGCTTCAGTCTCGTCGTTGCCACGCAAAGCCAATTCAAAGGCACCACAAAATTTTACACAGTCAATCAGTTTAGAAAGAACATATCGATTCTTGTCCACTTCCTCATTGTGCCTTCTTATACAAAGTCGATGGCCATCATCCAACTGAGTAGCAATGTTAGCCTTCCCCAGCAATGCAAATTTCAGGCAGTTGTCCATATGCATCTTTGTGTGTTCGTGTTTTTTTTTTTTTTTTCGAAAAATGTTTCATGTCCTGAACACCGTTTTCACACCAGGCTCGATCGGTCGCTGCCGTTTTAAAAAGCAAACAAGGGAAGCAAAACAGCGAGTTAGCTACTCCGCAGCCGGTTAGCCACGGCTTCCTAGTGTACCATGTCCGTGAAAAGCCTCTAGTATAAGACGCTTCCTTGTCTTTCACCTGCTGTCTGATGTTAATTTGTGGCTGGTCCGGTCCCATTTCTTTTATTTTTAGTTTTTCAGCCAGTGGTCTTCTTTCAAACGGAGTTTGAAGAAGAGATTGCACGGTTTCTTTCTCGTGTGACGCCGGCGCCATTGTCAACTCGAATCTCAGTTATCTCACTGCAACGTGACCACACCGAACTCACGTTATTCTCCGATGGGCGCAGAGGCAAAGCGCCCATCGGAGAATTATTACTGCGCGTCACTGATTGGTTGAATTGATCCTATTTAGTGACGTTTTATAGCATATCAGCGCTCCATTGGTTAGAGCATAAAACTACACATTTATGAGGCACATGATGAAGCTGGCAGACAAAAAGACCCCCCCCCCCCCCTCATTCTAGTGTGAAAAACACGTAAGTTTTTTTTCAAACGTAATTTTTTTTAATATATATATATATATAATTTTTTTTTTTTTTTTTTTTTTTACTTGGTAGGAGGGGCGGCGCCCCAGCGCCCATAATAGATCAGCCGCCCCTGCAGTTCAGTGAACTGTCGTAGTTACAGCATATACTTCAGGTTATTAGTCTATTTCTAGTCGGAGGGGCTGTCCCTCATGTCAGAAAGTTAGTAACTTTAGTAAATTATGGATCAGCGCTGACTGGAGACGCGAACCGTTTAGAACGATTCAGTTTAGAACGAGTTTATTGTGTTTGTATCTGAGAGTTCTGAATAAACACGAGTCCCAGTCACGCCGAGTCCGTCTTCATCATTATTACCAACTTTGTAACACATGCAAAGTACCATTACAGCTGTCGAGATGAACGAGTTATGAGTAAGTGTTGATAATACCATTATTTTTAGATGTTCCTATCATATGGAAAGCGTCAGTGACGCGCATTGAGTACACAGCGCAAACAAAGACACAACAGCAGTAATCGAATGTAATCCAGTTTATTGTGGGAATAGCTGGCTAGCCTAGCCCAGATACCCTCACGCTTACCCCCCTTCTGCTTAATCTTGCGCCGCATTTGGCGCCTCCGCTGTGGGCCAGATGCAGTACTGGGGGTCGGTGATTGGAGGCCGACCGGCCAGTGCAGCCCGAGCCTCGGCGTGTGTAAGGTTTATCTCTAAAGATGTTACTCTGCTGATGTTGAGCAGAAACGACTGTATGCACATTGTAGAACCGATAGACGCGACGAGTACGTACAAAAACACTGACTCACAAGATAGAAAACACGAAAACACCGTTCTGTCGGGAGAGAGAGAGAAGCCGCAGCGTGTGCACGAATAATAAATAATTAGCTACACATAAAAAATCACTGATCACAGATCAGAAGGAACTGATAAAAGACTTCTGTTTTCATTTGTACATCCAAACACTGAGAAACTGCCAGCGTTCACTCGTTCACAACCCATGATCTCTCGAGCGTTTGCATGGGCGTGCCAGATTCTCTGGGCGGAGGAAAGGGAGGAAACCGTTCCTGCTTGGACGTCAAACCAGGAGACTTCAGGATTGGCTCGTCTGGCCTGTCATTTTCTCAAAGGCAGAGAAAGACAGCCAGAACTCGGGTTTACACCGATCAACATTTCTATCCACTTGGGGACAATATTCAGGCTAGGGGAACTCATATTAATGTTGAAAAACCTCATAAAATGAAAATTTCATGCCATGGGACCTTTAAATGCATGATGATCACTGGCAGTTTCAGTTATTCATAGTCAGTGTTGGGTAAGTTACTCTAAAAAAGTAATGACTAGTTACTAATTACATCTTCAATAGTGTAATTAGATTACTGCACAAATGACTCTTCAAAAAGTATTTAATTACTTAATACTAATGACTTAATACTAATTACTTTCTAAATCCTATATCAACCTCGACTATAAGTAATTCAAGGATAGACATAAAACGGCTCTTTTAATTAATTCAAATAAATAATATAAAACTACATAAATTATTCTTATCAACTGACCAAACTATTACAAATGTGAAATGTGAAAAGGATACAAAAAACATGCATTTTAAAGTTAGACTTAAAATTATGTTAATTCATTGTATATATAATTGTTCTACAGTATTTAGTTAAATTACATCAGAAGTAACTGTAATTAAATTACAAGGGAAAAGTAATTAAATTACTGTAACTAATTACTTAGTAACTAGTTACAACCAACACTGTTCATAGTCTGAAGCACTTCTTACCACAAGAAAGATGTGGCATGTCTGAGTGATCTGATGTAATTTCAGTTAAAGTGTAATTTGGATAAAATGCATTGCTAAATGCATAAATGTCATTTTACACTGTTGATGAATACAGTAATGACAGGACGATTAACTAAGTTTAGGGTTCATATAAACAGCTTTCAGAATCGTAATTCAGCTAGGATTCATTACAAAAGTGCGTACACATTCAGTAGGTGGCAGTAATACACTAAAGAGATTTCTAGTTTGCCATGTAAATTCGAGAGAGAGAGAGAGAGAGAGCGAGCGCGCGCTGAAAGTTTGAAGACCAGTTCAAGTTAAAGGTCCTGTTCTTCGTGATCCCATTTTTCAAACTTTAGTTAGTGTGTAATGTTGCTGTTAGAGCATAAATAATACCTGTAAAATTATAAAGCTCAAAGTTCAATGCCAAGCGAGATATTTTATTTAACAGAAGTTCCCTTTCAAAGCCTACAGCGAACGGCCGGTTTGGACTACATCCCTGTACATCCTGCTTTAATTACGTCAGTAGAACAGTTTTTTGACTAACCTCCGCCCACAAGAATACGCGACAAAGGGGGCGTGGTCTTGTTGCTCCCACGTGGAGAAGAGGAAGTGTTGCGTTTGTATAGTGTTTGTCGCCATGTCGTCGAGACGCTGTTATTTTCATCCCGGAGTCAAATCACCTTTGTTTGGCTTTCCCAGGGATGCTGTACTTAGAGATCATTGAGCGCATGTATCCTCGTTATGGTAAGAGGCGTGACCTTTCCGGGCAATGTGCGTAGCTGCTGTCGAATCACAACACGGGAACCGCTGGCACAATCAGAACTCGTTACGTGTTTCTGAAGGAGGGACTTCATAGAACAGGGAAATCTTTCAAGCCGTTTTGAGGACAGTGAAAACAACGGTATACAGATAAGTAAATTGTGTGAAAAATACTGTTATATTGCACACTGTAAACACAATCAAAGCTTCAAAAAACACGAAAAACGGGACCTTTAATATTAATCGACGAGGGTTTAACGACCGTGTGAGAGTTTGAGTGAAGGACAGTTGTGGAGTATTTTCTCTGGATGCTGGATATTCAGTCTGTGTTTTGTTCCACTCGTGAGAGATGTTCCTGATTCACTGAGAGATTCAGCGGGAGAAATTAGGTATTTTCAGGATTAATGTTAATATTTACTAAACATGAAGCCTTCTAAGTGTCTAATGTAAGAATTGATGTTAACATTGATTAACAATATTAATTAATAATGTGCCATAATGTAGAGCGAATGCTCTAATCTGGATAACTGAGTTTAGTCTTTAAGTTGATCAGTGTGTTTAATAACTGATTGCATAGTCAGATTCCATAAAATAAGTAATAGGGCTTGGGCGTCGCGTTGCATTCTGGGACGTGGCGGCCATGTTGATGGCCTCGCGAATGTAAACATACAGCAAATCGAACGAGGAGAAGCAGAGTTGGGAGAAAGAAAAACTATGTTAAATTCCCAAAAAGGATGTGGAATTTACCGGGATACGTTAAATAGGGAAGCCAGGGACCAGTATATGGACAAAATCGGAACTATTAACGGTTTGGATTCATATGAAATTTGCAGTTCACAAATGGATGGGTTCAGGAGCTGCAGATCATGAAGCCTATGTAACGTTAACATTTTACCTTGAAGCATTCTGCATCGTCCTGTGTTCTCAGGTTGCACTACTTGCAAATAAACACTGAAAAATATCTGATTGTGTGACACTTCTTGCTTTTGCACATTATACGGTTATTGCGATTGTGTGACACTTCTTGCTTTTGCACATTATACGGTTATTGCGATTGCGTGACACTTCTTACTTTTGCACATTATACTGATTTAAGTATATTTATTGTGAAGATTGTGGGTATGGATGCAACAGACACTTATGGCTGTATTTAATGCACATTTATTTCAGCACAACGCTAGGGCTCATGTTTGTCAGAGTAAGTTACAACATACAGACACAATCTTATAGAGGAATGTCATGTCTTCGGCCTTGCTTGGCAACACCATGTGAATCGTCAGTTTATCTGACAAAATAGTGTACTTGTTGCGGACGGTTCCAATCACCCTTTACACGTGAATTCGGAGGTGGGCATTTTTTCTTGTGCTCCCCACATCTCTTGCATCCAGCTGACAGCGTCCTTTTGTGAAAGCCAACGACTCTTTGTTACCTCGGATACTTGGTCTCCGTGGTTGCGCCTCCAAGCAGGAAAGCGGTGGAAAGTTAATCCATTTTCGACGCCAAATTAATCAAATTAAGACACACGACTGAGAGGGAGTACGTCTATAAACAGTGCGTAGTTGTCCGAGTAGAAGTAAAGGAGGCCATCAACATGGCTGCCACGCCAAGTAATGACGTCAGATGCCCGAGCCCTATATATACGCAGGTTTATTTGTATATTTCGTTACTGCGCGCCTCTGATCTGTGCGCGCTTCTCCAGCACGCGCTTTCTTTCGTCATCCACAGAAAGACGCGCACTCGCGTAATTTAAAAATTAACGGTCATTTCGTTTTTACAGACTAACTAACATTAGTTTATCGATCTTTATTTAATAATGGGTTATAATTAATAAATATACCAGTGTAAATAGTGTGATTTCACAGATATTTGACAAGTAATTGAAGACAACATGATGTTAACCGAGGAGATTTGGTTTACTGACCAAAAGAGAGAAGGCTACGTTCTGTTAATTCAGTGGTAAGAAAATAATGCAGTTATCCCAGTTAAAGTAATCTTTATTCATTATTAATGTCTGTGAATAAAATTCATATTTTAAAACCACATATTGTGTTGAAGTCATTGTTATTTGGCACTTAAACGTAAAACCTGGTTGTGGTAGTAGGTGTCGTCAGTGATACAAGTTACGAAATGCATAATTCAATCTTATTTAATCCTCCATATGAAGGTTTATGTGCTTGAATTATTTCTATTGATTAAATAAGTTCAAAACAAGACATGGTTTGTAGTAGGCTACTGATTATTGACGTCCATTCATCCGTTTTCCATGCCGCTTATACCATATGGGACGCGGGCATTGCTGGACGATTACTGACGCACAGCAGGGTAAATTATATCGGAGTAAATAGGTTAGGGGAACGTTCTGGGAAGGTTAGGGGAACGTTCTCCAAACCAACAGGGAACGTTCTATTTACATAAAGAAAACTTTCCTGGCTAACCAATAGAGAACGTTAGGATGTCTGTTCTGAGAACGTTCTGGGAACCAGAAACTAACGTTCCCAGAACGTTCTGGGAACCAAAAATTGTTATCTGGGATGACTCAAACGTAATGAAGTAATTTTTATTAATTTTATAAAACAACAACAACAACAATGAAAATAAATAATACAAACACAATACATCAGTCCTTAAGTAATCATTTAACCATCAGCCTGCATTATTACACTGTTTTCATTAAAATGGTAAAGTGTATGTCTTTCTTTGCGGCATATATGCCTAACTACACAAGCCGAGGTCTACATGTTCGCTATCAGTATCGTTCAATAGCTGGTTCATTTCGTTCACGAACGAAATACAGTTCGTTCACGAACAAGTCGAGAAGGAGATCAGTCTTTGGTTCAGAGTCAGAGTCAGACTCAAAAGCATCACGGTCAGTAAAAGGCGTATTCGTTCACTGAATTCAACAATACTCGAATGCTATTGGCTCGAAGTTTTGTCATTGACAGGATGAAAACTGCTGTGGAGGGAGGAATTTCAGTGAACGAGAAATATGAGTCAGTGGACTACTTGAACGAGAACGATTCGTTCATCTAAAAGATTCGTTCATAAAGAACGATTCGTTCACGAACGTAACATCACTACAATGTACACAGATTTAGTATATCAGGCACTTTTTGCGTTTATTCGACTCATGACGGATCGCTTCCTGTACTCCCCAGTTGTAAGTCGCTTTGGATAAAAGTGTCTGCTAAATGCATAAATTGAATATTTGTGAGTTGTGAGTATTTGCAGGGCATTTCTCTATTTGCATGTGTTGTGGACTTTTGCTGTGCATGTGTTGTCAAACTGATGAAGATGTTTTCTTTATTTGTTTTCTTCAGTTGCAGCGCGTTGAGTTCTCTCTGCCACCATACATTACAAATGGTTTTATTATTTTGTTAATAACATGTACAAGGAAAAATACTTATAGTTTATACACAAATTAAAAACATCTACACCATCTACATATTAGTCTATTTTAAAATACATGTTGATCAAGGCTGTGATGTTTCTTAATTTCACTGACCGCGTCAGCAGTGGGAGTTCCCCTTTGTGAGGACTCTTGTTAATTAACTGTGACATTTCCAGACATGAAAACATTTTTCTCCCCTTAGCTGTGTCTCAACCTGCGTCTGAGGAGAATGATTGTAGACAGGTGTTATTTGCGCGGGAACCAGCAGGAACTATATTCAAGCAGCGCTTAATATAACGTTATTATGTCAATATACTTTTAAAATTAAACTATTGCAATCCTGAAAGTATTCCCATTTTTTACTAAACGTCATTGATTACTTTGTTTTTCGATGCAACTGTAACGAATTACAGTTTAAATTTTTTTGCTTCCTGATTACGTAACGCCGTTACATGTATTCCGTTACTCCCCAACCCTGTTTACAGAATACCACAGTAAAGGTCTTCATGTTTAACTATGTCCATTTATAATAAACGTGGAGACGTGTGTTCCAATGAATAGTGGTGGTCCAAGCCATTAATGGCTATAAATGAACTTGATAGACTATTCTGATTTGTGAAAGGTTTCACAGTGCAGTTTGGGTCAGTAAACTGTAGGAACCTTTTTCCTCATCGAAGCAGAGACCAGGAGATGTTGGGATATCTTTCAAGCAGAAGTTACTCCTTATTGAGACAATATGCGTCGCTGTAGTCATCCAAGTCTAACTAAAGCAGTAATACTTTGTAGTTTATACATTTAATCTAAACAATGCTTGCAAATGCAGTGCAGGAATCAGCCCGTTCCCGGCATTTCCCCAGCCCTGATCTAATCAGCATAACCGTGTCATTCAAATGCATAGGTGCTAATCTAATCGGTCTGACAGTATCGCCCATACCTTCACATTATCATAGAGACAAAGGCACAGCTGTGCCTTGAGCTTGTCATGCAAATGGTCAGGAAGTGCAAAAGACAAAAAGTCTCAGACACCAGGGCTGCTTAAATTGATAATCTTAGAAGGTCATCAATCTTTACCTCAAAATGTAAAACGCAATGTACATAACGTTTTCAGTTCATATACTATTACATAGGAACCTAGATATAACAATTTATACATTTGTAATCCCACAAATATCTGCAAAGATAGAGAAGAGATGTCAAAGGAAGAACTTAGTGAAGTAAAATCATCTTTAGGAAGACAACTAAATGTATATTGGTTTTATGTGAATATGAAATATGAACTTGCATATTTCAGATGTTCGTTTATGTAGTAGTAATAATACACAGCCTTACCCTGTACATCAAATATGTTCACATCATTTCAGAGTAATAAACATAGTTCAGTTTATATGTAATAACTTGTTTTTGATTTTTCCAGGTCTGGTCCTGTGGGCGTCAGTATCTCACAGTGATCACAGTTAACACCTGCAGTGAAGCCCCTCCCACAACAATTCACCAATAAATACTGGGAATATTCACATCATCCTACAAGAGAAGGACAAACTCCAGGTGTAGCAGCTGAAATCTGTGTGACTGTTAAAGATGGAGTTTATTAAAGAGGAGATTGAAGACATGAGTTATCCAGATCCATCCAGAATAAAACATGAAGAGACTGAGGAACAAACAGGTTGGTGTCCATTCTTCATTGTTCACTGATGAGAAGCATTTAGGTATCAAAGCTTCCGTTTATATAGATCTAGTGGCTGTGAAATAATGAGCACTATAATTTTATAAAGAGAAAATATAACTTTAAAATCGTAAATTTGTTACAATCTGACATACATTGGATTGTATGAACAAGGGAATTACAAAACTAACCATTAGCACATTAAAGATCTGATACTTGATACTCATAAACATCCCTGATCTCTGTTGTTTTCTGTTATTAAATCAGTGTTCAGTTGAATTTATCCTCCTTGAACTGATTCTAATGTTATTTTAGACCAGATGGAAGTGAAAGAACAAAGACACAAACTATGTAAAGTTGAGGAAGAACATTGTGACATCAAGGAAAACTGTAAACGGCAACAGAAAACACATAAAGTGAAAGATCATGTGTGCTTTGACTGTGGGAAGAGCTTTACTATAGTTGGCCATCTGAAACGGCACCAAAGAATTCATACTGGAGAAAAACCTTACAAGTGCTCATATTGTGACAAGAGATTCACTGGGTCTGTAAACCTGAAATCACATGAGCGCGTTCACACTGGAGAAAACCCATTTAACTGTGATCTGTGTGGTAAAGAGTTTATTTCATCTTCAAATCTTAAACAACACCTGAAAGTTCATACAAACGAGAGGCCTTATGCGTGTTCATATTGTGGAGAGACTTATTCACGGCTGGGACATTGTAAACGGCACGAGAAAATACACACAGGTGAGAAAGATCATGTGTGTTTGGAGTGTGGGAAGAGCTTTACAACATCTGTCCATCTGAAACGGCACCAAATAATTCATACTGGAGAAAAACCTTACAAGTGCTCATATTGTGACAAGAGTTTCACTCAGGCTGGAAACCTGAAATCACATGAACAAGTTCATACTGGAGAGAAGCCGTACTACTGTACTCAGTGTGAGATAGGTTTTAGATATTCAAGAAGCTTTCTGACTCACATGAAGAAATATCATAAGTGGCCACAGTGAGCAACATTTAATTTTACTTGTCAAGTAAATGACGTGAGATGAACAAAACATGGAGTTGCTCCCGAAAGCACATTATCATCTAGTTTAACTTTGTGAATTTGGTGAAATGCTTAGAAAAGAGTGACGTTTGAAGCTTCAGAAAATAATTCTTACGGTGTCAATAATGATTTGTATTTTTTCTGCTGGGTAATAATTGCATGTAATTTCCTTATTTACTAATGTTTACTATATTGTGTTCTGATTGTAAAGAGCCAGTGGCTGTAGTTAGAAAATAATAGAAGCTGTAAAATGAGTTGATTTTCCTGATTAACAGATGATTTAAACGGATAGTTCCACCAAAAAAGAAAATGTGATGTTTATCTGCATACCCCCAGGGCATCCAAGATGTAGGTGTATTTGTTTCTTCAGTAGAAAACAAATGAAGATGTTTACCTCCAACCGTTGCTGTGTGCCAGTCATATAACTGATGTCAATAGTAACGGATTCTAAGAGAGTAAAAAAACACGCACCGAGAACTTTAAATTAAACCCTGCGATTTAAATTAAAAATGACGACTCATTGATGACAATCGGTTTGTGTGCGAAATCAAACAGTATTTATATAATTTTTTTTTTAACCTCAAATACAACACTATGTCCACCAGTACGCGCCATCACTTCCGGCAAATGTACACGATACGGCGTCTCTCAACGGCGGGCGGAAGTGATCTGTTGTGCGTATCTCTACACCATGTCATGTAATTTGACCTCACTTACAGGCAGTGATAGTGCTGGGATGGCTAATGTACATAGTGTTGTTTTTGAGGTAAAAAATTATATAAATACTGTTCGATTTTGTGCACAAACTGATTGTTTCATGTCTTAAGACATCAATGTGTCGTCACGAGCCACAGGGTTTAATTTGAAGTTCTCTGCATGTTTTTTTTTTTTACTCTCTTAGAATCTGTTACTATTGACATCAGTTATACGACTGGCACACAGCAACGGTTGGAGGTACAAATCTTAATTTGTGTTCTACTGAAGGACACCTACATCTTGGATGGCCTTGGGGTTAGCAGATAAACATAACATTTTCAATTTTGGGTGAACTATTCCTTTAAAATGCCATTAAAACTGCCGCAGGAAGTTGCAAGTGTGTACAAATAAAGGATTTACAAGACAAACATGACAACAATCACTGGTGTGTAATTTGTTGAAAGTTCAGTGACAAAACATTCACCAGATTATCTTGTTTGATTATATTATTTAACTTCCGCTTTAATACATATTATAAATCACTGATTCATGGCTGACATATTTGTTCAAGGACTGTTTAAATTAGTTTAAATGCATGATGATCACTGGCAGTTTGGTTTAGTTTACATACATTGTTAAATACCAAATGTAAGAGCTGTGAAAAATAAGCAAATAATCTTGGGATATATTATGTAATGATCAGTTGTCATTCACATTTTGACTATTAACAATTGTTAGGGGATAACAGTTTAGGGTCCAAGGCCAGTTGTGAAGAATGAAGATCAAGAGTCAGGAGTGCAATTAATTAAAAAAAAAAACCTGAAGAATAGTTTGCAGTTTCATCAGCAGAAGCCAGCTTCAAATGTACATATAATTAGACTTATTCTCAACTATTATACTCTTTTCAAGGTCTAACTACGCCATTGATGCAGGTTGAATGATTCTGATTGACTAAGAGAAAATGAACAGTCATAGTAAATTTCCACACATTGTCATTTAATCAGATTCACGTGTAGATCACTTGTTGGCGCTTTCACCCCGGAATTAGGCACGTGGTGACCTTCCAGATTCTGGAGCAGACGCCAGCTTGTCCAGAACAACATGCCCGACCTGTTGTACACCTCCAATACTGATCTGCAATACAGACCACTAGCGCACATACACATGCACAGGCTTCTCCAAGGTTGGAGTTTGCTGAGCTCCAGCTCTGACCAGAAAGTTTCCTAAAACATAATTACATCTGATAACGTGCTTTCTCTCAGTAGGAGGTACAGACACTATTCACCATGATTCTTTAGTGTTTCAGTAAAAGGAAATAATATTAAATGAAAGACAAATTCATATTTCATCTCTGGAATAGTTTAGATTCTCTGGCCGAGCCCGCAAGCCTGAACTTGACCTGACCTGTCCTATGTAGGCTACGTAAATAAAGTGGGCAAAATATTGTAGCATATCATCAGTTAGTTATTAATAGTCTGAAGCACTTCTTACCACAAGAGAGATGTGGCATATCTGAGTGATTCGATGCAATTTCAGTTAAAATATGAATTGGATAAAAATGCATTGCTAAATGCATTTTATAAATGTAATTTTACACTGTTGATGAATACAGTAATGACAGGACGATTAGCTAAGTTTAGGGTTCATATAAACAGAGCTTTCAGAATCGTAATTAAGATCGGATTCATTACAAAAGTGCATGTACACATCCAGTAGGTGGCAGTAATACACTAAAGAGATTTCTAGTTTGCCATGTAAATTCAAAAGAACAAGAGGATGCGCAGAAGAGAGAGAGAAAGAGACGCGAGCGTTGAAAGTTTGAAGACCAGCTCAAGTTAATATTAATCGACGAATTGGTTTAACGACCGTGTGAGAGTTTGAGTGAAGGACAGCTGTGGAGTATTTTCTCTGGATGCTGGATATCTTCAGTCTGTGAGTTGTTCCACTCGTGAGAGATGTTCCTGATTCACTGAGAGATTCAGCGGGAGAAATGAGGTATTTTCAGGATTTGTGTTAATATTTACTAAACATGAAGCCTTCTAAGTGTCTAATGTAAGAATTGATGTTAACGTTGATTAACAATATTAATTAATAATGTGCCATAATGTAGAGCGAATGCTCTAATCTGGATAACTGAGTTTAGTCTTTAACTTGATCAGTGTGTTTAATAACTGATTGCATAGTCAGATTCCATTAAATAAGTAATTGTAATTAGATTATATTCCATTTTAAAATGCTCATAATCAGTCTACAGTTACTTTTTTTATTGAATTAATGTTATTCTCACAATGGCAGTAAATTATTCATAATTCATTTATTGTCTGTACTACTTTTTTTCTTTTTATATATTTTATTTTCCTTTTTAAAAAATCCTTCTGCTTAAATTCAGAAAGTTTTCCAGATTTGTAGACTTGACTAGCCGTGAGCTTTTCACTGAAAACTGAGACGATACAGTATTTGATCACTGCATTTACAGACAGGGTTGGGAGGGTTACTTTTAAAAGGTATTCCATTAGAGTTACAAATTACTTAATAAAAAGTATTCAATAACGTAATCAAAGTACTACAGTATGAAAGTAATGTAATCTGATTACTTTTGGATTCCTTTAAGGTCACAAAGTAAATAAAGTCAAGCAAAAAGCAATATCAAAGTACTTTGATATGAATTTAAAATAAAAACGATTGAAAGTAAGCAGTCGCGTCTTGTTTCACCAACTAGATATTACACTGCCCGTATACATATGAACGGCTATACAGACATCTAGTGGCTACAGTATGGCATTACAAATGGTTTTATTATTTTATGTTAATTAACATTAAACCATTAAACCATTGCAATCCTGAAAGTATTCCCATTTTTTTATTAAGTTTATGTACTGTATTCTGATTACTTTGTCTTTTGACCATGTTTACAGAATACCACAGTAAAGGTCTTCATGTTTAACCATGTCCATTTATAATAAGCATGCAGACCACTGGAATACAAAATAATTTGTTTTAAATTGTGGAAGTTTTCACAAATCAGAAAAGTGAAGTTGAGTGAGCCTGATTCGAGAAAACGTTCATAATCACATTTTATTGCATTTCAATGTTTCTCATTGCTCTGTCCCCTTTTTTGTGTAATCCATAGTTTTCAGTCATGTGACTGTCGCGGAGCCTTGGAGGGCAAAACCGCTATAGAACTCCATAGAACTACAGCACAAGCCTGTCAAATTTCCATCTTAAACAAACATTTGTGAACAAGATGCATGTTTTGGGCACTTTTCAACATTTCAATCACTGAAAACAGCGGGACGTTTTTAAAACGCTTAACGTGAAAAACACTATAGGGTGAGCTGCACCAATAAGGATTAAATTAAGCAAAGTTTAAAGGATTTGTTGATATGGGTTTTATTTTAAATCGAGTTGTTGCACCACTTCATTTTAAACACAGATTAATTACAAAGTAAAACGTTATAGAGCTGATCAAGCAGCAGACGGAGGTGAACTGAAGACAGGCTAAAGAATCCTTAGTGCAACCCACCCTTAAGCCGGGCGTACACGGTGCGATTTTTGCTGTCGTACGAGCTCGCAGGCGATTTTTTTTTCAATCGCGTGGAAATCGTCTATGGTCGCGGCTCGCAGCGTGTGAGAGGAATTACGAGACGAGCTGACCTCATTAAGAGCACCTCCCGACCTCACTCATTGACCTGTGTGCGGTTCAATGAGCCGATGTGTCGATCGATCTGAAGTTGACCAATCAGGAGCTGGAAAAACCACAGAATAAGAAGCGACGATGGCAGCGCCACAGCGAATTTGGACACTTGAAAAAGAGGATGAGCTCGCTGAACTCTGGCAGGAACAGCGAGCACTGTATGACATCTCAAGCAGTGTGTATCATGATTTAATTTTAGTTTTAGTCTAGTCTTTGTGTCAAGCTGTCATTTTAGTTTTTATTAGTTTTAGTCATAGTCATACTATTTTAGTCTAGTCAAGTTTTAGTCGACTAAAAGTCTGAGCATTTTAGTCTTATTTTAGTCAGAATTATCTATGGCTATTTTCGTCTAGTTTTAGTCGACGATAACTGATGACATTTTAGTCAAGTTTTAGTCAATGAAAATTGTATTTTAGTCTCTTTTTAGTAATGCAATTCTATTTAACCCAGTCAATATAGTATAAGTACATCTTATAGACAAAACCAAAATCTTATTTTAGCCAAACCCATTTCAAACCATGTTATCTTATTATATTATTGTTACCTTATAGACTCAAGAATACATCCATTCCAGACACGGAAGACGCTCTGATTTGAAGTTACAACATATTTATTTTACCAACTAAACATGTTAGAAGTACACACACATACATTTGAATAAAATAAATAAAAACATTGAGATGTCTCTTAAGGTTCGTGGTGTTTTTTCCTGTGATTTTTGTGGCCACATTTCTCCCCATCTTTTTCCACAACACCCGTTTTATTTTCCACTTCAATGTAATAAAAGTTTTTCCAAATGTCTTAATAAGAATAAATGCATATTTAATTTAATTTAATAATAGGAAAAGAATATCCAAATTATTATTTCATTCTTTAAATCTGTTTAAAATTAGACCCACATTATAGTTAAAATGTTTTTCTGTCTTGTATTTTATCTCAAAATAAAGGATGTAATTTTATTCCACATGGAAATGAGCGGAAATAAGTGAATACAGCCTCTTATTCGCTTATGAGGTATTCATAATGCTGCGGTTATTTTAACATATATAATTGCTGCCGTTATAACGGCCCATTTCAAATGTTTACGTGCTTTTCTTTCTTTTTTTGAGCGGTGATGAAATATCTTGCTCTTGTAAATACTTGTCAGCATTTCAGTAATACAAGTCTATATCTTTCAAATGCATCCAAATAACAGCGAAGCACAGCCGCACGGTGCTCTGCAGTGGCCAAAAAGGATATAAACCGTGAATTCTGAAGTGATATATTATTGAAAACTCAGAGATGTGGATTCAGACGGCACCACACGACCTTGTGTTTGTCAAACAGTAATTTAGGTCATTCGGCCGGAGATTTTTACACGGGTGGTGGGAGAAAAACACTGATATTCTGGATTAAGACGACAATAAAATCACTGACTAGCCCCTGTAAATGATAAAGACACCTTACAACCGCTGGACAAATAATTACCGTCCGAATAGTGCTTACGAACCCCGATTGCCCGCCCATCGGTCTCGTTCACTGACCGGAGCTAAATCTTCTAAAATGCCGCGCGAGTGGGGCTTGAAGAGAGTGATGTCGGCTGCGTCTGCGCAGTGCGCCCTGATGCAGCCCCTGAATGAGACGCACAAAAATACTGCAAAATAATAATAAAAACGCGACTTTTTGTCTCGTCTCATTTTCGTCAACGAAAATGAAGAGACATTTTAGCATAGTTTTTATTTTGTGAACCACATTTAGTCTCGTTTTTATTCGTCATCGTCACATGACCAGCATTTACGTTGCGTCTCGTCTCGTTTTCGTCACGTTATAAAGGTTCGTTGACGACGATATTTAGTCATACTTTTCGTTGACGAAAACAACACTATAGGGTCGTCCGTGATGACATTTTACAGCAGTTCGCCAAAGAGCTACAGTTATCAGGTGAGATGCAGTATGTATAGGTCTTGCTAGCTATAGTGTGTACTAGGCTTTTTAATGCTCGCTGTACACTCGTTATTGCGGTGCAATGTGGGATTGAATGAGTGCACTCAATAACGTCCACTATGGTTTCGGACACCACTACGAATTTTTGAGGGCTGTCCCCTACTTATATTATATTATAATATACATCATTAATATATAATTTCTATAGGCCTATGCAATTATTTGTAAAAAAAAAAAAAAAAAAAAAAAAAGTAAAATTATGTAGATCACTTTTACTATTTAAATAAGCTTCTTATACTATTTATGTAAACTGCTTTTATTTATATTTCATTGCAACTTTAAACAGGTCTAAGGAGTTTGTTGTTTTCATGTAGCCTTGGCAACTAGCCGACCTGAAAAATATGCACATGAAATGAAACTTGTTTAACTCAAACATAACATGTCAGTAACAAACTGTACAGCGTGCAAGATTGTCATTATGTTTATACTTTATACTTTCGTTTTTTGGGGCACTCTCCCTCTGCCATGGCGCTCCAGTTTCTAGATACACTGAACTGATTAATTCGGTTCGGGAGAAGAGATAAAAGCCCGCCCACACTGACAATTGATTGGTTGACTTACCGAAACAAGCCAATCAGGATGCTCTCCGTCTTGCATGCGCTTCATTAGGTGCACACCAGCACACACACGCAAGGTCTCTCGCGCTCTCTCTCTCTCTCTGCCGTGCGCGCGTGCTAGGGATGAAACGATTACCGGTGTCACGATAAACCACGATAAAATGTAGTGACGGTTAGTAATATCGTTAAAAATTGTATTATCATTAAAACCGCGTGTGATTATCACGGTTGTGAAAACTCGCGGTAAGTCTTGTCCAGTCAGCGTCAGTCTGGCGCAGACGCAGCGCTGTTTTCTGAATGAGAAGAAATGTCAGAAGGCAGTGACAGCACTCTGGAGATTGTTCAGCCCTCTAAAAGGACCAAATCTGAGGTGTTGTCAAATTTTGGCTTTTACAAAAGTCCTGAGGGAAACTTAATCTAAGATGGTCACCTTGTCTGCAGAACATGCCAGAAGAAAGTCACTGTAATGGGGAAAACACTTCAAAACTACGAACGCAAGGCAAGTGGACTTTGACCTCAATACCAAAACTACGTCTGGCAAATTATAACGTGAAGCGAACGAACAAATTCAATCAAGACTAGGGTGACATTTAAGGGATAATAATCAGGGCTTGACATTAACAACCACCATTTGCTGGTGTAACGTTATTTCGGCTGCACACTAGTTACTCTGGCTGTTGAACTTATAATAGTCTTCTCAAAAGCCATCTGTTATAATCGCGTTGCGCATTATAAACACGTGTTTCTATTGAGTTTATGAATGCAATGTCTCATAATCAGAGGCGTTCAGATTAGCGGAGTTATGTTCAGAGCGCGCGCCGCTGTCACTCGCTGAAATCTAACATTACACTCAAAGCAGAGATAAACGTGCGCTGTACGCAGGAGATTCACTCATCATACAGTGATTGACTGTTTTTGTTCTATTTCAGCAGCGAAAATGGTTTAAAAAAACACAGCAGAACCACAGCGCATCTGATATGACTGGCATAACGCAGGCGAATTTAGGGACCGTCTCTAAAGTTACATACAACATTGGTAACATTATACACGTTTCAAACTTCACTAGCATTTGAAGAGAATGAGTCATAAAACTGACTGTAAAGTGTTCATCTAGGTGTCAGGTATGATGCACACATTTTGATATTTAATCAAATAAACTGTCAAATCATATGGAAATATGGATATGCATTATTTCACTTGGATACTGTTTGGGCTCTAACACAAAATATGCTTGATTTAAATGCATCATAGCTGAACACTGATGGGAATATTTCTTGAGAATATATTTACAGAGATAATATTAGAGATTATATTTACGACAAATTATTATTATTTATGCGTTATGCGTTGCTATTGACGACGGCCATTAAGGAAATAAATCCCACAGAATCTATCTTAAAAAAGTGCATAGAGTTGCTTTAGTTATTTGTTGTTTGTTGAATTTCAAATATAAAACTTGTTGAAATGTTTTACGTGTGTGCATCTGTTCTTTTTGAACACTTTCATCTCGTTTGAACAAAACCGTGATAATATTGATAACCGTGATAATTTGGGTCACTATAATTGTGATGTTAAATTTCCATACCGTTTCATTCCTAGCGCGTGCACAGTTTGCGGTTCATTTTTACCTCTTACCGCTACAAATCTGACTCCGTTTAGGTCTGCTCTGCCGTCTTGTTACACGTCAGTAACAGTGAAACATGGCCAATGAGGGAGAGGAGAGAAGTGGAGATTTATGATTGATTGGTTAGTGTTTTGTTAATGTGTGAGTGTGACAAGCTCTGGTGTGACCAATAACGCGTGAACGCAGCATGATCTGAGGGAAATACACGGAAGTGAATCGCCAACATTAAGAAATGAGATCGCATTTATGTTTTTTCGATTAATCGTGCAGCCCTACTGTCCCCTCAAATAGTGGCCGGGACGATCTCGGATTCAGCCTGTCTCTCCGTCTCTCACACACGCACTTTCCAGTGCTGAAAATGAACCTGCATTTGGAGCAAACAGTAAATACTTAGTGCGATTGCTTCTGAAAATCGACAGGTAGTAAAATCTAGGGCTGTAATCTCCCAGTCGATTAGTCGATTATTGGTCGATACGTTCTGGCTCGACCAAAATTTTGATTGGTCGATTTTTTGCAGCGTTCATTTAATTAGTTTTTGCCGCGTTCATTTAATCAGTTTTGCCGCGCCGCGTTCATTTGATCAGGTGGAAAGCACTAATTGCTAATGGGGGTGTTTTCATAGCACCCCTGTTTCACAGGTATCAGTCTGCCTTCAGAACACCCCCATTGTTTTCACTTCTTTTGGATTAGCCCAACCAACTGGCGAAGAGAAGTCTCTCGCCGGTCCTTTTTTTTCATTCCCCGCTGGTTCAAACGCACGACCATAGCGGTAAACTTGAGGAACGCCCATCAACATACACATGAGGGGAAGCGTCACAACACCACGCTTCAGTCGTGCCGCAAAAGTGGATCTGTACTGTCCGTTTTGCCGCGTTCATTTCATCAGTTTTGCCGCGTTCATTTCATCAGTTTTGCCAAGTTCATTTCATCAGTTTTGCCGCGCCGCGTTCATTTCATCAGGTGGAAAGCACTAATTGCTAATGGGGGTGTTTTCAGAGCACCCCTGTTTCACAGGTAACAGTCTGTCTTCAAAACACCCCCATTGTTTTCACTTTTGGATTAGCCCAACCCACTGGAGAAGAGAGACAGATTGAAGAAGGCTAGTTTTCTGTAACTTATATTATTTATTTAATTGTGAGAGCGTTTTTTCTGCTCTTGATCTGGGTTGTTTAATAAATATTAATGTTTTATTAAAGTGGACGTGCCTTTTGTGTTTAAGAGTAAAAGCTTTAAGTTAATAGTCTATTCGTGTCTCAGCCGCGAAGCTGAGCTCAGCTGATCGTATGTTCGAGCTGCACAGAGCGGCTGAAATTATACTGTCTGTCAGTTATTATAATACATATGACAAAAACAATTGTCTAAATTATGTTGCATATTCCTCAAAAGTTCTTGTGATGATATTTAGTTGACAATAGTACTATATTTTGGGAAATCATAGGCTATGATATTGCGCAGGTGCACGTGATGCAGCGCTGTCAGAGCCGACAGACTCGTGTGTCAAGACTCATTTCAGTGCAAAATAATCAGCTCAAAAACTATTTAATATACTGCAAATAGCCTAATAGTTTTTTATGTTTATTTATAATTAATTTATGCAGACAACAAGGCTACCAAGTACTTCGCACAGTGCGCAGCTAATTAATTTAACTTTTTTTTTCCTAACGTCATTTTTAGTCGATTTTTAGTCGAAAATTTCAGGACTTCAGTCGACCAAGATTTTCTTTGGTTGATTACAGCCCTAAAATCGTGTCGTATATCACTGCGTCCGTACGATTTTCAGATGAACTCGCCCGTGACGTGTGTGTGGACATACGATCTTCCGACCGTCAGAATTTGCACCGTGTACGCCCGCCTTTAAAGTGACGTTATGTACTAAAACAGTGATATTAAAAGATCAAATTCAGTACACACCTTTTTGATGATGCATACTATATACAGGCGAGTAGATGAGGCAAGAATATGAACGCAACGTGTTTTCTATATATTGGGTTTCGATGGGGAAAACACCTAACGAGAAACCTTGTGTTGCACTAATATTCTGTGTTCGTCTGCTTTCCTGTTCAAAGTATGCAACATCAATAAGGTTTATATTGAATTTGGTATTTTAATATCACTGTCTTACCGCATTAATACCGACTACAAACCTGGTAAAAATTACTAGCGGGCAATGGAGGAGAGCCTCGTTTTTCCCTCCAGGTGGGCATTCCTATAAGTGTGTGACGACACGTGAAAACTATGAATAATGTCATACAGTGATGTTTCAATGAATAGTGGTCCAAGCCATTAATGGCTATAAATTAACTTAAAAGAAAGTAGACTATTGTGATTTGTGAAATATTTTGGTCAGTTAACCTTTCCCTGATAGTTTAACTTCACTATTTTGATTTGTGAAAGGTTTCAGAGTGTAGTTTGGGTCAGTTAACCCTTCCTTGAGCACTTAACTTCACTATTCTGATTTGTGAAAGGTTTCAGAGTGTAGTTTGGGTAAGTTAACCCTTCCCTGAGAGCTTGACTTTACTATTCTGATTTGTGAAAGTTTTCAGAGTGCAGTTTGGGTCAGTTAACCCTTCCTTGAGCGCTTAACTTCACTATTCTGATTTGTGAAAGGTTTCAGATTGCAGTTTGGGTCAGTTAACCCGTCCCTGAGTGCTTAATAGGGATGGGCGGTATACCGGTACTGGGAAAATACCGGTACATATTTAATTTCAAACGGTACGATAGCATGATTTTGCTGATTTCGGTATATGCTGCTGTTCCGAAGTTCACCGCTAGGTGGCAGTGCACTACCCAAACTTGCGCGAAACCGGCAAATATGGCAACATAGAGGAACAAAATTAATACAGCAAATTAATCTCACATAAGATGCCCAAAATGAATTTTTAAACCTCAAACTTGCGAGAGTGAGTAAAATTCTGCACAATACCCACGCCAAAATTCAGACCCTGTGTGGTATAGATTTAACATCGGTATTTCGTTATTAGATTGTGGTACCGTACCGAAGCCAAAATTGTGGTATCGAGCCATCCCTAGTGCTTAACATCACTATTCTGATTTGTGAAAGGTTTCACAGTGTATAATGACGTTAAAAGGTTAGTTAACCCATAAATAAAAATTAGCCCATGATTTACTCACCCTTAAGTCATCCTAGGTGTCTATGACATTCTTTTTTCAGAACAAATAAAATCGAAGTTATATTAAAAAATGTCCTGAGCGAGGAAAATACTAAAACTTTTATCTTAGTGAGGTCACGCTCATCAAACATGTGTGATTGGCTACAATGATCAGTGCTTCAAAAACATGTTGTAAATATACATCAATGACGCTTTTCACAAAGCGCTTGCACAGATGCACACAGGAGCGTTTGTGTTAATGATTGTAGCCATGTGTGTGAGCACAGTCAATGGCCAGTCAGAGGTGTTTACGATTCCAGCTCAACAGCGCTCAAAGCATCACATTTTTACAATTTCAGTACCGATGTCAGTACTTTTGACAACACTAATTCACATGGATGGCAGGACCCAAGGTTTCCCAGCAGAACATTGCCCAAAGCATCACACTGCCTCCGCTGGCTTGCCTTTTTCACATAGTGCATCCTGGTGCCATGTGTTCCCCAGGTAAGCAATGCACACGCACCCGCCTATCCATGTGATGTAAAAGAAAACGTGATTCATCAGATTTGGCCATCTTCATCCATTGCTTCATGGTCCAGTTCTGATGCTCACGTGCCCACTGTTGGCGCTTTCGGTGGTGGACAGGGGTCAGCATGGGCACCCTGACTGGTCTGCGGCTATGCAGCCCCATACGCAACAAACTGCGATGCACTGTGTATTCTGGCACCTTTCTATCAGAACTAGCATTAACTTCTTGAGCAATTTGAGCTCCAGTAGCTCGTCTTTGATTGGACCACACGGGTCAACCTTCGCTCACCACGTGCATCAATGAGCCGTGGCCGCCCATGACCCTGTCACCGGTTCACCACTGTTCCTTTCTTTGACCACTTTTAATAGATACTGACCACTGCAGACCGGGAACTCCCCACAAGAGCTCCAGTTTTGGAGATTTTTCTCATCTAGCCATCACAATTTGGCCCTTGTCAAACTTGCTCAAATCCTTACGCTTGCAGATTTTTCCTGCTTCTAACTGTGCGTTCACACAAGACGTGACTTGCGCAAATAAATCATGCTATTCGCGTGTAGTTGAACGCTTGAACATTTTGAGTATACTTGCTTCATTCGCGCGTGACATTCACTTAACAACAGATGCAAATTTGCGTCATGGAAGGGGCTTCTGCCAGGCAGCTCCAGTCTTGTCCAATCAACTAATGATGTTATGAATCTGTACGAATTGCAGAGATTAGTTGAGTCTTGGGGTCAGAAAGCCTAAAAAAAATCAATCAAACAACCCCTACATCACCAAGTTGTTTGGGAAGGTTTGAGGAAAAACTCCAGCATATTCAGTTGTCAGACATGACTGGAACTAGTTCACAACAAACTAGTTCTATGGTCAGATGTAACTAAAAAAAGCTTTTTGGCATCAAACCCACCAGATTGGTTTGGTGCAAACAGGGATAAAAAGTACCCTGTGTCCACGGTTAAATATACTGCTGGATCTTTAATGTTATGGGCCTATTTTTTTTTTTGCTGGAAGCCCTGGACATCTTGTTCAGATACATGTTATCATGGATTCTAGCAAATACCAAGAGAAAAAAAATCTAAATCTGACGGCCCCTGCTAGAAATCTTATAATGGGCTATTTTTTGATCTTCCATCAGTACAAATCTCACAAAAACAACACAAAATGAAGCTTCTGCCATGACCGTCCCAGTCCCCTGACCTGAACTCTATGGAAAATTAGTGGGCTGAACTGAAGAGAAGAAGCACCAACATGGAGCTGGGAATCTGAAGGATCTGGAGAGGTTCTGTATGGAGGAATGGTCTCTGATCTCCTGTCAGGTGTAATTAAAACTCATCAGGCATTATAGGAGGAAACTGAGCTGTTATCTTGGCAAAAGGAGGTTGCAAAAAGTATTTAATAAAAGGGGTCCAATGATTATGGCCAATGTGTTTTGGAGAAAAATATTTATATCAATGTGATTCACTCCCTCCTTTCCATTCTTTTACTTTCAATGAAAGGTTTGATTTTTTTTATTTCAACTTTTAAAAAACGTTTCTCGAGAGCTTGCCCCCCTCCCTCTTTCACAGCCTGCGCCTTGTGTTTTTCAAAGCAAAAATGCGTTCTGCGTGAATGGCCCCTTATTCTGTCCAGCAAACATGTTCACATAATTGCAGAGTAAGTACAACAGTTCAGTATATATTTTTTTTCTTCGCAGATCTGGTCCTGTGGGCGTCAGTATCTCACAGTGATCACCCTTCACACCTGCAGTGAAGCCCCTCCCGCAACAATTCACCAATATATACTGGGAATATTCACATCATCCTACAAGAGAAGGACAAACTCCAGATGTAGCAGCTGAAATCTGTGTGACTGTTAAAGATGGAGTTTATTAAAGAAGAGATTGAAGACACGAGTTATCCAGATCCATCCAGAATAAAACATGAAGATACTGAGGAACAAACAGGTTGGTGTCAATTCTTGATTCTTCATTATGGACTGCTTTGGTAGATGTGAATATATCAGTATATGGATGATAAATGATAAAGGAATGCATATAAATTATCATAACCTTGTATAGCAGTTGTCAAACCCATATTGTGGATGACGGAACAAAACTTTGGCACATGAAAGATCTGATACCTGATCTCTGTTGCTTTCTGCTATTAAATCAGGGTTCACTTGAACTAGTTCTAAATTGATGTGCATTTTAGACCAGGTGGAAGTGAAACGGCAAGGACAAGAACTGAATGAAGTGAAGGAGGAACATCATACCTTTACAACTCCAAGAACAAAAGCCAAAAAGCTGCACACCTGCACTCAGTGTGGAAAGAGTTTCACACACAAAGGAACCCTTAACACACACATGAGAATTCACACTGGAGAGAAACCGTATACATGCACTCAGTGTGGAAAGAGTTTCACAAAAAAAGGAAACCTTAACGCGCACATAAGAATTCACACTGGAGAGAAACCGTATACATGCACCCAGTGTGGGAAGAGTTTCACAAAAAAAGAAGTCCTTGACAAACACATGAGAGTTCACACTGGCGAGAAACCGTGTACCTGCACTCAGTGTGGAAAGAGTTTCACACAAAAAGGAAACCTTGACAAACACATGAGAATTCACACTGGAGAGAAACCATGTACATGCACTCAGTGTGGAAAGAGTTTCAGACAAAAAGGAAACCTTAACACACACATGCGAACTCACACTGGAGAGAAACCGTATACATGCACTCAGTGTGGAAAGAGTATAAAGTATTTAACTGAGTTCAAGTATCATCTGCTCCGTCACTCTGGAGAAAAACCATTTAACTGTGATCAGTGTGGTAAAAAGTTTATTTCGTCATCAAATCTAAAACAACACATGAAAGTTCATTCAGATAAGAGGTCTTATTTGTGTTCTTTCTGTGGAAAGATTTTTTTAAGGATGAGCAGTTTCACAATGCACGAGAGAATGCATAATAAACTGAGAGATTATATGTGCTTTGACTGTGGGAAGAGATTTACTAGAGCTGACTGTCTGAGAAAGCACCAAATAATTCATACTGGAAAAAGACCTTACAAGTGCTCATATTGTGACAAGAGTTTTACTCATTCTGGAAACCTGAAAGAACATAAGCGACTTCATACTGGAGAAAGACCTTACAAGTGCTCATTTTGTGGGAAGAGTTTCACTCAGTCTGCTCACCTGAAATCACATGAGCGAGTTCATACTGGAGAGAAGCCGTACCGCTGCACTCAGTGTGAGAAGAGTTTCACCCAATCAAGTAAACTAGTGATTCATATTAAAAAGCATTGTTCTGTGTCTCAGTGAGAAAATGTTTCTTCAGATGGAAAACGTTCAAGTAAATCATGTGAGATTCACATAAAGTAAATGTGTAGTTAACTAATAAACTAGTGTTGCTGTGAAATGTCACACGATTTGTGTTTTATATGTTAGAGAACCATACAATTATTGTATTATTCTTTGATTGAACCCTTAGTGATGTTTTATTAACAAATTTCGGGAGAAGCACATCAAGCTAATCGATTTAATCAACGATAAGAGGTGTGTATAAATACAGCAGATTTAACTTCTTTCGTTGACCATTTTTATTTTAGCATCCCTCCACCACCCCATCTCCTCACTTTGATTTTATCAAACTCTTATTAGACGTCAACACAATCCATAATAAAATGCAGTCTAGTTCTAGACTATCTCTGTCACGGGGGGGATACTCTGGGTTTGGGCCAAAATTCCGAACCCCGAGCCCTCCCCCGGACAGCATGCCAAATACACATAATCTTTACTCTATTTAATTTGATGTAAGTGTGAACTCAAAGAAATACCAAAAATAAAAGAGTCTGGAAACAAATGTAAGAAAATCAACAATCAGTTATTTGTCAAAACACATTCAGAAAGTATTCAGACATTTTTCACTTTTATGTTGCAGCATGATACTTAAATTGTCATTAATCTACACTCGGCACCCCATAATGACAGTCAAATCAGCAATTTAGAAATGTCTGTACATTTATTAAAAATAAAAAAAACTGAAATATCTCATTTACATAAGTATTCAGAACCTTTACTCAGTTCTTAGTTGAAACACCTTTGGCAGCAATTACCTCTTCAAGTCTTTTTGGGTATGATGCAAAAAGCTTTGCACACCTGGATTGGGGGGTCTTCTGCCATTCTTCTTTGCAAATCCTCTCAAGCTTGGTCAGGTTGGATGGGGACCATCTGTGGACAGCCATTTTCAGGTCTCTCCAGAGATGTTCGATAGTCAGCGCTCTGGCTAGGCCACTCTAGGGCATTCACAAAGTTGTCCCTAAGCCTCCTGTGTTGTTTTGGCTGTGTCCTTAGGTTCATTGTCATGTTGGACGGTGAACCTCCGGCCCAGTCTGAGGTCCTGAGCACTGTGGAACATGTTTTCATTGAGGATATCTCTGTACTTCGCTCCATTCAGCTTTCCCCTCAACCCTGACCAGTCTCCCAGTCCCTGCTGCTGAAAAACACCCCACAGCATGATGCTGCCACCGCCATGCATCACTATTGGGACAGTGTTTTGCAGGTGATAAGCGGTGCCTGGTTTCCTCCTAACATAACGTTTAGAATTGAGGCCAAACGGTTCAATCTTGATTTCATCAGACCAGAGAATCTTGTTCCTCAGTCTGAGAGACTTTCAGGTGCTTTTTTTGCAAACTCCAAGCGGGCTTTCACTTCCGTCTAGCCACTCTGCCATAAAGCCCAGATCAGTGGAGGGCTGCAGTGATGGTTGTCCTTCTGGAACTTTGTCCCATCTACACACAGAATCTCTGGAGATCAGTCATAGTGACCATCGGGTTCTTGGTCACCTCTCTTACTAAGGCCCTGATTGCTCAGTCTGGCCAGGAGACCAGCTCTTGGAAGAGTCCTGGGGTGCTTTTAATTTCTAATTCGGGCATCCTCGTTTCCTTTCCTTGCATTTTAACTCCACCCCCCTTAGGATGCGAGGGAAGGCTGCAAGGAAAGAAAATGGGGACGGAGGAACCGAAGGAAAGCTTATTTGTACATTGGAATATTTTTGATCACTCAAGCATCACTTTGCAGCGTCATCAGGTGCGTTCAGAGGAAACAAGTCAGAATTGCGAGATATAAAGAAATTCTGACTTTTTTTCTTGCAATTGTGACTATATCTCGCAATTCTGACTTTATAACTCCTAATTGTGACTTCATATCACGCAATTCTGAGATAAAAGGTCGCAATTACCTTGTTTATTTTTTATTCTGCCGCAGAAACAGGATTCCATAAATACACTATATTGACAAACGTTTTGGGACGCCTGCCTTTACATGCATATGAACTTTAATGCCATCCCATTCTTAATCCGTAGGGTTTAAAATGGAGTTGGCCCACCCTTTGCATCTATAACGGCTTCTTCAGGGAAGGCTTTCCACAAGGTTTAGGAGTGTGTTTATGGGAATTTTTGACCATTCTTCTAGAAGCACATTTGCGACGTCAGGCACTGATGTTGGACGAGAAGGCCTGGCTCACAGTCTCCGCTCTAATTCATCCCAAAGGTGTTCTATCAGGTTGAGATCAGGACTCTTTGCAGGCCTGTCAAGTTCCTCTACACCAAACTCGCTCATCCATGTCTTTATGGACCTTGCTTTGTGTCATATTGGAACAGGAAGGGGCCATCCCCAAACGGTTCCCACAAAGTTGGGAGCATGAAATTGTCCAAAATGTCTTGGTATGCTGACGCATTAAGAGGTCCTTTCACTGAAACTAAGGGGCCAAGCCCAACCCCTGAAAAACAACCCAACACCATAATCCCCCCTCCACTAAACTTTATGCAGTCATGCAAGTACCGTTCTCCCGGTAACTGCCAAACCCAGACTAGTCCATCGGATTGCCAGACTGAGATGCGTGGTTCGTCACTCCAGAGAACATGTCTCCACTGCTTTTGCACTTGATGAGGCTTGGATGAGCTGTTCAGCCATGTAAACCCATTCCATGAAGCTCTCTACGTTCTTGAGCTAATCTGAAGGCCACACAAAGTTTGGAGGTCTGTAGCTATTGACTACTTGAATGTTGGCGACTTCTGCACACTGTCCGCCTCAGCATTAGCTGACCCCGCTCTGTGATTTTACGTGGCCTACCACTTCGTGGCTGAGTTGTTGTTGTTCCAATTGCTTCCACTTTGTTATAATACCACTAACAGTTGACTATGGGATATTTAGTAGTGAGGAAATTTCATCAATGGACTTGGGTTGCCACCTGTGCAATATCACGGTACCATGCTTGAGTTCACTGAGCTCCTGAGAGTGACCCATTCTTTCACAAATGTTTGTAGAAGCGTCTGCATGCCTAGGTGCTTGATTGTATACACCTGTGACTATGGAAGTGATCTGAACACCTGAATTCAATGATTTGGAGGGTTGTCCCAATACTTTTGGCATGTATACTTATAGAGCATGTAAGATGTATGGTTTATTTAAACTTCTTCCATTTGTGAAATGTGGAGGCCACTGTGCTCTTGAAAACCTTCAGTGCAGCAGAATTTTTTTGTAGTCTTCCCCAGATCGGTACCTTGCAACAATCCTCTGTTGCATCAATTCTCTGAGCTCTGCAGGCAGTCATTGCACATCAGAGCGAAAATCAAGCCATGAGGTCAATGTTGTCCGCTGTGAGGCCTTTTATAGAGAGGTGTGTGCGCCTTTTCAAATATTGTCCAATCAATTTAACTTACCACAGGAGGACTCCAATCAAGTTGTAGCAACAATCAAGAGAAATGGGAGGCACCTAAGCTAAATTTCAAGCGTTGTTTCAAAGTGCCTGAATATTTATGTAAATGTGATTTTCCTTTTTTTTTTTTTTTTTTTTTTTTAAATGCCTTTACAGATATTTCAAAATTTCAGTTTTCACTCTGTTATTATGGGGTGCTGTGTGTAGATTAATGAGAATTTTTTTTAAACGATTGTAGTATCAGGCTTGCACAGTATGAAACAATTCCCTCAATTTTTTATTCATAAAAAAAAAAAATATATATATATATATATATATGTTTTTAAATTTAATATGGAGGGGTTTTTTTGTTAGTTTTTGTTAGTCTCCACATTTCTCTGCAACATAAACATGTCTATAATGTGTGATTTTTATGAGCAAAAGTTCCAGTAAGTTACAGATTCAATAAACTGAAATTAAGATAAAGCAAATGTATAAGGAAATAAACTTGTTTTGTGTAATTAAAGCCCAAAGTATTCTTTTTTTTTTACACGTACGCACACAGTCGAATGCACAGCCTTGCAAAGAATAATTTTGACTCATACACGTGTTCGACGCATGTGCAGTTTTGTTCAATCTTTCGCCATGTGTTCCAACCCATGTAAATACTGCAAAAAATTAAATGTGCATGTGCGACTTGCACGTACAAAGTACGGAATTCACGTCACATATACTGACACTCAGGTACGCGTAAAAAGTATACTTTGGCCTTAATTTGTAACTTTCTGACTTGTCATTTATCTCTCACTTTCATTTCAATATAGAGGTTATGTACTGACCTCACTTTCCCACCAGAACACGCCCCCTCAGTCGGACTGAGTGGCAGAAGAGCTGCTTGCTGACCGGAGAAATGCAAGTAAAACAATTATCAGTTTAAACTAAAGGTTGGACTCTATATACGTGTTCCTTGCAACTTGCCAAAGATCCAGTGATCCATGGATATTAACATGCAGCCAGGAATCTTGTTTATTTAAATGTGCCTAATTTCAATGCTGGAGAAATACATAAAGCAAATTTGCCTGTGAACACTTTATATAAATAAACTATAGGTAGGTCTAAATCTGGGCGATCACTTTTATAGATAGATCTCGTCATATCGCCCAGCCTTAAAACTTGTCATTTTTTTGTTTAAAAACATCCAATTATGCAGAATATAAGATGGTAAATATGTAATTGATGAGTTGTCAATAACAATATAATATACAGTGTATTATTTTACCCCAACATTCAACACAACATAACTGTGCATCCATGTTTCGCTGCCTGGAGTTCAGTTGTTTTTGTGAATTGCAGCAATTTTCTTCTTATCTCTCGCATCTCTGTAGCTTTCGGCAGTCTGTTAAAATATGCCTCAGATTTGGTTTTCAGCGTGAATGCTGTGAAAAACACACAAAACATTTAAAACGAGAAAGCTTTGAGATTGTTAGCTTGTTTTAGCCACGTTTTTGCAGTTTCCCCTATTAAATCCATTCATGCAGCAGCTCTTTTGCCACTCAGTCTGGCTGAGTGGGGTCAATGCATACCCTCTGTCAAATCGACAAGAGGCGGAGCCAATGAGAGCCACGCCTCTTTTCTGCTCAGACAGAAAACTTCAAACAGTGTCATGGAAAATGTATTCTCCTCTTTGTAATAAATCACTCGAGTCAGGAGTTTCAATGCCAAGAAAGCAAAGCCGCGATCCTGCAGAACATCAACCTCAGTCAAGATTCTCACTTTATACAGTTTCTTACACCTTGCCCCCCAACTTTTGGTCAACCAATGAGCGTTCAGTAGGTCATTTTTAATTATTGCTGTCAATACTAATTAATCAAACCTTTAAGGATAATCTGTAGAGATTGTTCAGTGAAAATTAAGTAAATGTAAGTGTTTGGTGTAAGAAATGCAGTTTCTAATTGTTTAGTTTAATGCTGCATTATAACTTTACAACTACTCCGTCTGACTCCAATAAAACATCAATATAGTGCACACTGAAAAAAAATATTGAAAATCATCTATCATAAGTCTAGTGAACAGGCGGAGATGACAATGTGAATGATGAGGCACAGGTGTAAAAGGACTATTTATATACACCGATCAGGCATAACATTATGACCAGGTGAAGTGAATAACACTGATTATCTCTTCATCACAGCACCTGTTAGTGGGTGGGATATATTAGGGAATGACGAGGCACAGGTGTAAAAAGAACAACATTTATACAGGCTACACAAATAAATTGGGCAAAAGCAAGCCTTTTACCACAATAATTATTATAGTGAGTTAAATTAGGAATTACACTTCATCAAGACTAATGTAATTTTACCCTGTTGATACAGTACAATACAAAACAAAACATTAATGATATTAAATTGAAGAGGCAGGTTAGGATCTTTTCATTAATACTGGGCTGCCAAAAAGATTTTGAGTCAAAATTGATAGTTTATGCACTAATTAATCAATTATATCTATTTTTACAGGCATCCAAATAATTATTTTTGATGGTTAATCGAATTGAAAAGCTTTCATAAACGCCTCAATCAATCCACTGATCTCGATTTGAATGAAAATCTTTCAGTGAGGAGATGTACACATCCAGTAGGTGGCAGTAATACACTAAAGAGGTTTCTAGTTTGCCATGTAAATCCAAAAGAACAAACAGACAATGCGCAGAAGAGAGACGTCAGTGCGTTTGAAGTCCAGTTCAAGTATTATTTGTTAATATTATTCGACGTAACGACCGTAACGACTGTCTAAGGTTTTTCAATGAAGGACATCTGTGGAGTATTTTCGCTGGATGCTGGATATCTTAAGTCTGTTCCCGATTTACTGAGTTTGACATGAACCAGCTTGAGGTATGTGCTCAGATTTAGTGTTAATGTTTAATAAACTCGAAAGCTTCTACGTTTTTAATGTAAGAATTGATGTTAACATTGATTAAGAATATTAATCAATATTTGGTCCATAACGTTGAGATAGTGAGTGATTTAACCATCTATTACTGTCTCTGGAAGGATTTTGTCTTTCAAACACATTAAAATGTAAAAAATCACATCGTTTTATTTGACATGAAATGCAGGGATTCCCCAACTTTTTTGTCATTTTTTTGTATTTTCTTGAAGATGACCCTGAGATTTTAAGCAACCTTGTTAGGTCAGCAATAAAATTAAGTCAATGATGATAATAATAATAATAATTAAAAATAATTAAGTTCATGGTTTTTATGTCAGTTAATGGTCACATGACATGATGCAGGTAAACAAATAATACATTGCATCTTTTTACTAAGTTTTTTTATTTATTTAAAAAATGTTATGATTTAATTGACTTAGTTGGTGTCGAGTCATAGCTGGGGCGTGGGGGAAAACAATCCTTTCACCCTGATTTGAAAAGCATGGTGTTAACCATAGACCGTAAAAAAAATATGGATGTAGTGTCCATGACGTCACGTCACCCATAGGTTTCTGAAGAGCATTTTTGAAGCCCAAAAGTGGGCAGAGCCGGCCGTTGCAATCTTGGCAGCGCGTCACCGCATGTCACTCCTGGAAAACCGAAAATGCGCAGAGGCAATCCACCTGTCACTCAACCACGGCCTTAATTATGCAGAACTTTAAGGCCTTATATAATTTAAATTATTATTTTTTTATTAAAAAATTCACCGCCTCACAGTTGTCATGAAGGGCAAATTTAGCTGTATAGACCAAAACCACTCTTTGTACCAGGCTGTAAACCTTTTTTATGCTGTAAAGTTCGGCATTTTAACATGGGGGATATATGGTCTACGGAGCCCCCCTAGTCCCACTTTTTCAAAAAAAATTATTATAACTATCTTGTGGCCTCAAGATAGTAACTCGTGGCCTCAAGATAGTAACTCGTGGCCTCAAGATACTATCTCGTGGCCTCAAGATACTATCTCGTGGCCTCAAGATAGTATCTTGTGGCCTCAAGATAGTAACTCGTGGCCTCAAGATAGTAACTCGTGGCCTCAAGATAGTAACTCGTGGCCTCAAGATAGTAACTCGTGGCCTCAAGATAGTAACTCGTGGCCTCAAGATAGTATCTTTTGGCCTCAAGATAGTAACTCGTGGCCTCAAGATAGTAACTCGTGGCCTCAAGATAGTAACTCGTGGCCTCAAGATAGTAACTCGTGGCCTCAAGATAGTATCTCGTGGCCTCAAGATAGTATCTCGTGGCCTCAAGATACTATCTCGTGGCCTCAAGATACTATCTCGTGGCCTCAAGATAGTAACTCGTGGCCTCAAGATAGTAACTCGTGGCCTCAAGATAGTATCTTGTGGCCTCAAGATAGTAACTCGTGGCCTCAAGATAGTATCTCGTGGCCTCAAGATAGTAACTCGTGGCCTCAAGATAGTATCTTGTGGCCTCAAGATAGTAACTCGTGGCCTCAAGATAGTATCTCGTGGCCTCAAGATAGTAACTCGTGGCCTCAAGATAGTATCTTGTGGCCTCAAGATAGTAACTCGTGGCCTCAAGATAGTATCTCGTGGCCTCAAGATAGTAACTTGTGGCCTCAAGATAGTAAAGTGTCTGACACATGGACCCTTTGTTATTAAACTGGACCCTGTAGTGCAATACTTCCCATTCTGTGCAATATTCTCTGTTTTAATATTCAGTGTGCAATATAGTTTGCTGCAGTTCTGCTTCTATTTATTTCCTAGTACTGTTCATCACAATTATGTTAATACAGTAATGTACATCTTGTAGGCTGCTTATCCATAGTTCTTTATAATTCTTCTTCATATTTTATAGCCTATATTTATACTTTTTACATATATATACTTGTTTATTTACTAACTTCTATTAATATTCCGTTAAATATCTTTATGTGCACATCAACTGTGACACAAGAATTGTTCCCCGGGTTATCAATAGTATCAATAAAGATCAATAAAGTATTTTTGATTATGATCTTAAGTTAACCTATATTGGAGTGTGCAGACTGGTTCATTAATTATTGAAGTGTTTCACATTGTGGTAGTTTTGAATGTAAGAAAAGCATGTGTCCGTGTAGCCTACGAAAAAACGCCAGCAGAGGGCGTTCTAGGCTTAGGTCACGCTACCTCCTTTACTAAATCGAAATTATGACTTTAAAAGTCATAATTTCGATTGAGTAAATCATCATTTAGATTTGTGTCATAATTATGACTTTTAAAGTCATAATTTCGATTTAGTAAAGGAGGTAGCGTGATCTAAGCCTAGAACGCCCTCTGCTGGCATTTTTTCGTAGGCTACACGGACACATGCTTTTCTTACATTCAAAACTACCACAATATGAAACACTTCAATAATTAATGAACCAGTCTGCACACTCCAATATAGGTTAACTTAAAATCATAATCAAAAATACTTTATTGATCTTTATTGATACTATTGATAACCCGGGGAACAATTCTTGTGTCACAGTTGATGTGCACATAAAGACATTTAACGGAATATTAATAGAAGTTAGTAAATAAACAAGTGTATATATATGTAAAAAGTATAAATATAGGCTATAAAATATGAAGAAGAATTATAAAGAACTATGGATAAGCAGCCTACAAGATTTACATTACTGTATTAACATAATTGTGATGAACAGTACTAGGAAATAAATAGAAGCAGAACTGCAGAAAACTATATTGCACACTGAATATTAAAACAGAGAATATTGCACAGAATGGGAAGTATTGCACTACAGGGTCCAGTTTAATAACAAAGGGTCCATGTGTCAGACACTTTACTATCTTGAGGCCACAAGTTACTATCTTGAGGCCACGAGATACTATCTTGAGGCCACGAGTTACTATCTTGAGGCCACAAGATAGTATCTTGAGGCCACGAGTTACTATCTTGAGGCCACAAGATAGTATCTTGAGGCCACGAGTTACTATCTTGAGGCCACAAGATACTATCTTGAGGCCACGAGTTACTATCTTGAGGCCACAAGATAGTATCTTGAGGCCACGAGTTACTATCTTGAGGCCACGAGTTACTATCTTGAGGCCACGAGATACTATCTTGAGGCCACGAGATACTATCTTGAGGCCACGAGTTAGTATCTTGAGGCCACGAGTTACTATCTTGAGGCCACGAGTTACTATCTTGAGGCCACGAGATACTATCTTGAGGCCACGAGTTACTATCTTGAGGCCACGAGTTACTATCTTGAGGCCACGAGTTACTATCTTGAGGCCACGAGATACTATCTTGAGGCCACGAGATACTATCTTGAGGCCACGAGTTACTATCTTGAGGCCACAAGTTACTATCTTGAGGCCACGAGATACTATCTTGAGGCCACGAGTTACTATCTTGAGGCCACGAGATACTATCTTGAGGCCACGAGTTACTATCTTGAGGCCACGAGATACTATCTTGAGGCCACGAGTTACTATCTTGAGGCCACGAGTTACTATCTTGAGGCCACGAGTTACTATCTTGAGGCCACGAGATACTATCTTGAGGCCACGAGATAGTATCTTGAGGCCACGAGTTAGTATCTTGAGGCCACGAGTTAGTATCTTGAGGCCACGAGTTACTATCTTGAGGCCACGAGTTACTATCTTGAGGCCACGAGTTACTATCTTGAGGCCACGAGTTACTATCTTGAGGCCACGAGATAGTATCTTGAGGCCACGAGTTAGTATCTTGAGGCCACGAGTTAGTATCTTGAGGCCACGAGTTACTATCTTGAGGCCACGAGTTACTATCTTGAGGCCACAAGATAGTTATAATAATTTTTTTTGAAAAAGTGGGACTAGGGGGGCTCCGTAATGGTCTCTAGTGGCCAGTCGAAGGATTTGCAGTTTAAGTCACTTACGATTCAAGGGAAAGACCTGGGGTCCGTTCTCCGATTTGGCATGATCTTGGATTGTTTGGTTCTTCGATGCTCATCCTGGGCTTGCTGTCATAGCAACAGGCCTTAACCTGTTAAGCTTAAACCTGCTCGCGAGGAGTGTTGGGTAAGTTACTCTAAAAAAGTAATTAATTATATAACACTTCAATAGTGTAATTAGATTACTGTACAAATTACTCTCTCCAAAAAGTATATAATTACTTATTACTAATTACTTTCTAAGAAATCCTATATATTAACCGCGACCAGGGATGGAAATAAATTTTTTGGATTTCAAAATCTACCAGCCACTCAATGTTTTTACCAGCCACTTTCTTGTTTTTAACTGACAATGTGTAACTGGATGTGAAAATTAATACTAATTTTAGTAACTAAATTAATAGCTCTACAATACTTAAGCAGTTTATATAATCTCAAGTCTCAATGAAATGCTGACATTTTCTCTTTCTCTCTTATACACACACAAACCATGAACTGAAAATACATTTCATTAAATGAGTACTAGGGCAGATTAATGGATGTGGCATTTGGATGATTCGTGGTCTTTGGCTTCCAGTTTTAGGTTTTTAGTCCGAACAATGCAACTATTAGTTTTGGCATCTTCTGGAGTGTGTTGACGACATAGCCTACTAAGGTTGCCACCTTCAGTGTGGCGAAATAAGGGACACCCATTCTGACAATATAAAATGTTATATTATTTGACAATTTATTATTTAATGTATTTCTAAAGAACTCTTTAGTAGCCTATTTGGTGCACTTTAAAGGCATAGTTCACCCAAAACTAAAACATTCTGTCATCATTTACTCTCCCTCATGATGTTCCAAACCTGTATGAGTTTCTTTCTTCTGCTGAACACAAAAGAAGATATTTTGAAGAACGTTTGTACCCAGGCTGCTTTGGGGGCACCATTGACTTCCATAGTAGGAATGAATCTTCCAATGTGTTCAACATAAAGAAATGTATACATGTTTGGAACAACTTGAGGGTGAGTAAATGACAGAATGTTCATTTTTGGGTGAACTGTCCCTTTAGTCATTCTGAACCAGTAATCACTTTTTTGACAATTCTGAAATTCAAAAATGTTAATTTTTTATTTTATTTACTTAAATTATGACTATATTATTATGTAATTATTTGTCCCATTTTTATCTAAATATTATTTTAATAAATGTCAAACTTTATATGGCAGGATTATCTATTATGTATGATTAAAATTATACATTAATAATAACATTAATTAGGCTATAATCTATTAATTAACCTGTCTAAAAATATATAATAATTCTGTCTGCCAAGCTCTGAGAATGTATGGAATATTATATAAATATATTATCCATTTAAAAAAACAATAGGCCTATACCTTTAGAAGCAGGGATGTGTGTGTCAGCGCTGCTGCTTTAAGTCAGTCAGTCTGAGACACTGAAGTGCTTCTCTAAAGTGTGCAGTTGGCCTGAGGTTCATCACGAGTTACTGGACTGACCCATTGATACCTTTTTTTTCTATTCAGCCCTATATCTGGAGATCCTCTTTTTCAAACGGTGGACGCGACGCAAGCTTGATATGTTTTTAAAAAACCGCACGTTTAAAGCGCATGTTATCTAGACTCCGCCGCTATGGCAGCAAAGCCGCTAAAACGCAACCACGCGCAAATTAACTTCTCTACTACTTATTGTGAATTTGATTTGTAACGCCACATTTTGTTTTGAAGGTGTGCCTCCTCTAAAAGTGTCCGCCGTCCAGGTGAAACAGTCGGCTATGCTATTTTTGTTTGCCCGCCACGGTGGCCGGTAAGTGAACGAGTTTACCCGCTACAGCACAAAATCACCCGCATTTGGCTGGTGGCGGGTGCTAATTTCCATCCCTGACCGCGACTAGTTATTATGCGATCCAAGGATAGACATGAAACTTTTAATTCAGTCAAATAAATAATATAAAACTACAAATTATTCTTATAGAGTCTGGGAAACTACATCATTGCACATTGCATTATGGGTAGGCGCCGCCATGCTTTAGGACATGCTCAGGAGCGTACAATGATAACAAATGCGAATCACCAGAGAAAAAAAAACGTCTGTATTTGCGTTATTACTTTCTTAGAACTCTTGCTTGCACTCACTTAGAATGAATGCACTAATATTTTAATCTCTTACGTACATGAGCGCTCAGTCGTGCGGCCAGGACATTGCACATATTCATCACGTTTCATACAGTCAGAAATCAGACGGCCGCCTTCTATTGCACCACACAGGTTTGTCTTTTGCAGTTTATTTTTGAATAGCCTAACTAAAAAGTCTGTTTCTGATATATAAAATAATAAATACATATAGCTTGATCTCAGCCAGTGGATCATTTATTCAATCAGCATCATATTGCCCTAATTCCTTAATGTTAAAGCATTAGAGGATAACAAGATTATAGCTCGTAATGCAGCTTTGAAATGATTTGTATTTGAAAGCGCTTTAGCCTACTGCACTAAAATGTTTTACTGGACTTAAATGGAACAAGTACAATTTTCCTTCTACTGAGAGAAGCTCAACAATGAAGCCTTTCCAGACGCGTTTCATACATTATTTATGGTGTGAGCACAGAAAATATTAATCTGTAATATTATCTGTTATAAATAATACATATATAAAAACAAATTATAAAGACACATTTTAGTTAAGTTGTTTATTTCCGAGTTTTACTTTCACTTTCTCTTGTTATTTCAAGCTGGTAAACTGAAAAACTGCGCGTCATTTGAGATACGATTTCCACGCAGGTCGTAAGAGCGGCTATGGCAGTTCATAACACAGCAAGCGTTCAGCATTCTAATGTGTTTTTAACTGTATAATACAAGTTCTAAAGTCTACCTCCACTACTACTCATTCTCTAATGTAGTGTCTGTGTCCTAAAGTCCACGAATGCATTGCGTTGCTGACGTCACGTTCCCATTCTCTATTTTCTGACCAAAGTATTACAAATGTTAGAAGGATACATAAAAACATGCATTTTAAAGTTAGACTTTAAATTATGATGTTATTTCCACTATTGTATTTTATATATATATATATATATATATATATATATATATATATATATATATATATATATATATATATATATATATATATATATATATATATATATATATATATATATATATATATATATATATATACGGGGAGTGCAGAATTATTAGGCACGTTGATTTTCTGATCATATTTTTTTTCCAGGCACATTTGACCAATTCCAAACCACAGTAATCCTAATAACTACTATTGATTTAGTATTTAATAATGTATAAGTGATATATAATTGTTCATGAAGGCTGGAAATGAAAATCACCTTATATTCAGGAGTGCAGAATTATTAGGCATGTTTTCTTTTACAGATAAATTGAGCCAAAAAAGAGATTTAACTCAGACTGAAAAGTCAAAAAGTATTAAATGTCCTTGAGAAGGATGCAATACTAATGCAATACTAGACATTGCAGTTAAGGCGTGACCATTGGACAGTGAAATGCTCGTTGGGTCAGCAGGATCTGACAAAAACATGTGGCGGAGAAAAGACACCTGTTAAAGGTCCCGTTTTTCGTGTTTTTTTTGAAGCTTTGATTGTGTTTACAGTGTGCAATATAACATGTGTTCATGTTTCGCGTGTAAAAAAACACAGTATTTTTCACACAATTTACTTATCTGTATACTGCTGTTTTCACTGTCCTCAAAACGGCTTGAAAGATTTCCCTGTTCTATGAAGTCCCTCCTTCAGAAATACGTAACGAGTTTTGATTGGGCCAGCGGTTCCCATGTTGTGATTCGACAGAGCTTAGCGCACGCAGAGCGCACGTTACCGGAAAGGTCACGCCTCTCACCATAACGGGGATGCATGCGCTCAATGATCTCTAAGTACAGCGTCCCTGGGAAAGCCAAACAAAGGTGACTTGACTCCGGGATGAAAATAACAGCGTCTCGACGACATGGCAACAAACAAACTATACGAACGCAACACTTCCTATTCTCCACGCGGGAGCAACAAGACCACGCCCCCTTTTTCGCGTGTTCTTGTGGGCGGAGGTTAGTCGACATACTGCTCTACTGACGTAATTAAAGCAGGAAATTCCAGGATGTAGTCCAAACCAGCCGTTCGCTGTAGGCTTTGAAAGGGAACTTCTGTTAAATAAAATATCTCGCTTGGCATTGAACTTTGAGCTTTATAATTTTACAGGTATTATAAATGTTCTAACAGCAACATTACACACTAACTAAAGTTTGAAAAATGGGATCACGAAGAACAGGACCTTTAACTGCAAAATAATTAAGAATTAAGGTGAAGAATTAAGGGTGAAACCATCAGGAACCCTTTAGTCTCCAGCGCCACCATTTTCCAGAGCTGCAACCTGCAAAGTGCAAGGTGTCAGGATCTCAGAGACTTCAGTTAGGTAAAGAATCCTTAAAAATGACCCCCACTAAATAAGAATCACAAGCTGAAGTGTAAAATACATGAAGAAGGTTTTTTTATAGGCTTTATGGACAGATAGGTTGAGAGTGACTCTTGAAGGACCAGCACCACATCCTCTAGTACCACTGTTTGAAGAATTCATCTTCTGGTCCTTGTGCTGGTCCTTCAAGAGTCACTCTCAACCTATCTGTCCATAAAGCCTATAAAAAAACCTTCTTAATTTATTTTACAACACTTCAGCTTGTGATTCTTATCTAGTGGGGGTCATTTTTTAGGATTCTTTACCTAACTGAAGTCTCTGAGATCCTGACACCTTGCACTTCTGGAGACTCCAGGTAGGTTGCAGCTTTGGAAAATGGTGGCGCTGGAGACTAAAGGGTTCCTGATGGTTTCACCCTTAATTCTTCACCTTAATTCTTAATTCTTTTGCAGTTAACAGGTGTCTTTTCTCCGCCACATGTTTTTGTCAGATCCTGCTGACCCAACGAGCATTTCACTGTCCAATGGTCATGCCTTAACTGCAATGTCTAGTATTGCATTAGTATTGCATCCTTCTCATGGGCATTTAATACTTTTTGACTTTTCAGTCTGAGTTAAATCTCTTTTTTGGCTCAATTTATCTGTAAAAGAAAACATGCCTAATAATTCTGCACACCTGAATATAAGGTGATTTTCATTTCCAGCCTTCATGAACAATTATTTATCACTTATACATTATTAAATACTAAATCAATAGTAGTTATTAGGATTACTGTGGTTTGGAATTGGTCAAATGTGCCTGGAAAAAAAATATGATCAGAAAATCAACGTGCCTAATAATTCTGCACTCCCTGTATGTATGTATGTATACTTAGTATTTAGTTCACTTACATCAGAAGTAACTGCAATTAAACTACTGAAAAAATAAGAGTAATCCCTTACTTTACTTTTCCAACAGAAAAGTAATTAAATTACAGGAACTAATTACTTAGTAGCTAGTTACACCCAACACTGCTCGCGAGCAGCTTATTTAATTTAAACAGGATTAGATTGCACCTTTTTAAGCGGCGTTGATACTTAACATTTGTCCCAACCACTGCTACTTTATTACTAGAGTTCCTTACTGAACCAGGGGCAATAATCATTTTAAATAATAACAATAATAATATAAAATTGTATTTGAAAATATTATAATGTTATGTATAATACTATTGAGAGATTTAGTTAGACACTGATTAGCTGGTTCCGGTGTGTTTATTTGGGGTTGGAGCTAAACTCTGCAGGACAGTGGCCCTCCGTGTTTGGAGACCCCTGCTATAGACACAGCCACTTGATTGAGAGATTTATTTGTGATAGAATAATTACTTATAATTTTATTGGAGGTTTACACACGTTGTACAGTTAATCTAAGCCGTGCATTAATTTGAGTTTTGACGGATATTATGGGATGGCTTGATGCAGCGCAGGAGATGCAGATAACTTAATTAATGCTGTCACATAACAAACAACAAACAATGCTTCAAATTGAATTTAAAATTAAATTACAACATTGAGATAAAAATGTAAAGGGTGTACAAATACTATCAAAATTGTGAATATAAATGTTTGGGAATCATGTTCATCAAAACAGAGCACATTTCATTTATCTATTTTAACTTTTATGTTGGTTTGGTCATTTGGCTGTTTCTTATGGGTCCTGGAATTTGTTTTTCTTTTAATTTGTCAAGTTTTTCGCCAGGTGGCTTTTTTAATTTTATGTCATTATGTTGTCTTGACACCAGCCAATCGCTGCATTACTGATCGTGGTTTTGAGTATCGATTAGGGATGTTAACCGATGACCGTTTGACCGATGGTTGACGGTATCAACGTTAACCGATCAAAGTTGTCGGTTAAAAAAAAAAAAGTGATCTCTAAATTAGGCTATTATAGACAGTGGACTAAACGCTACTACAGTTAGCCATCTCATTCCAAAATCTTTTTGTGTGAAGTGAACAAATCCCTCACACTCAATTTTTCATAACTCGCCTGTTTGTACTTAATAAACCAATAAAAACATTTGGCGCGAGGTCACAGCGTTTGGGTTTGCGCGCTCACAAGGTTTGCAAAAAGTAAACAGGCTAAAACACTCGAGGTTAGAGCCAGGGCAGACGACAGTATGAAGCGTGCAAAGAAAAGAAGTGTGTGGGACCATTTCACCAAAAAGAACGACACAGATGTAAGTTGCAACTTGTGTGATACAGTGCTTAATTAGAAGGCACACAGTGAGTTAGACCTGCCTTGGCCGGTGCGTCTTTTACGCTTTCTGAAGGTGCCTGTTTTATCCATTGGTTTTATCGTGTTGCAGTCTATTAGACAACATTCCGCATAAGATGGGCTTACATTTGGAAATATATTACATCTACATTTCAGTGGTAACACATAAGGGCCCGGTTTCACAGACAGGGCTTAGACTAAGCCAGGATTAGGCCTTAGTTCAATTAGGACATTTAAGTAACTTTTATAAACGTGCCCAAGAAAAAAACATTACTGGTGTGCATCTTGAGACAAAACAATGCCACTGACATATTTTAAGATTTGTCAGTGCAAGATTCTTTCAGTTAAAACAGCTCAAACATGCATTTTAGTCTAGGATTAGTTTAAGCATTGTCTGTGAAACCGGGGGAAGGTGTTGATCATCATCTTTCTTTATTATTGTTAGCACTACCTCGAACTAAAGCGGCGTCTCTTCGGAGCTGTCATTTTCTTAAATGAGCCGCGGCAATGTTTCAAATGAGCTTCTAACGCTAGACAAATGCCTTTATTTTCAACACGATCACCTTGTACCCAAACCATTTCGAAACTAACCCCTGCAACTTCAGACGCGCGAGAGTATTCACACTGGAAGCGTTTGTACTGCGCAGTGGCGATTTCTTTAAGACTGCAAGGGAAGCTCGGCTTCCCTTATAATGTCACAAAATTAATGGTCAAATATGTACAATTGTATTAACATTTTATTGACTAAAAATGCGTTAGAAAACGTTAATCTCAAAGACGAGTTCGTTCAGAATCAGTTACATATATAGCAGGTCGGCTGACTCGATTTCCTTCTCATACATTCCCGCAGCGTCACAGTGCATTTCCCTATTGAAGCCCATCGTCCATTGACTTCAATGGGGCTGCTTTGAACGGTTTTTTTCAGCGCTTCGAAACTAGACGGTCATTGGATAAACGCTGCGATTATGTCCCGCCCACGGACGCTCAGCGTCTCTGGGGGTGAATGGGGAGTGGGCTGGCCCGGACTCCGAGCTTCTGCGTGATGATTGGAGGGTCTTTCGAAAGACTGCATCTCCTTTTGACTGACAGCGATTCTGTACTATAAGGAATCACTGAAGCTATTCGCGCTCAGTCCCATCGCGGATTTCTCAAGTTCAGTCGAAATAAAAACTGCTGCAACCTATTTCTTTGATATTTGCTTGGCGAAATTGCTTGATTTTCATCATACATTTCACACAATTATACACCACATTCATTGTTTCAGTTTTACAGAGTTTAATATTTTTTTTTAGATCGTTCATTCATTCATTCCTTCATTCATTCATATAACGTTAGTAGGCTAGGCTAGCGTCGTGGGTAAAACTGCGCATGATGGCAGACGGTGCTAATATTGTCGACCTGATTTTGGCGAAGCCATTTGAAAGTGTTCCTTACGAGGAAAAACTTAGAATTAAACAGCAGGGCAGATCAACACCTAAGATTGATTTAGTGCAAAAGATAGGGAAAAATAACAGGTCTTTTCAGCTCTCCAAAGTGTCCTGAAAAGTAATGGCCATCACTTTGATTCAGGAAGACTGAGGTCAGAACTTCAAGTCCTGTATTCAGATCAGGACTTGCAGGGTAACAGGGGAAAGCTGTGTGATTACTTGGTGTTCCTTAAAGACATGGAGTTGGACAGTGCAATGCCTCAGCTTTACAAGCTGTTCTCATTAGTGGTAACAATTGGAGCTACATCTGCAGGTGTAGAAAGTAGCTTCTCCTGTTTAAAGCGACTCAAGTCCTACACCCGAAACACAATGGGCCAAGGCCGTTTAAGCAGCCTAGCTCTGCTGGCCATTGAGAGGACACTAAGTCACTTGAAAAGACTCCTAGTTGGTACGACAGGGTCACAGACCATTTTCTTGAAAAGGAACGTAGGGCAGAATTTACTTTTAAATAAATAGACAATTTTATGATGTAGGCCGAAAATGAGCTTCCCCTCTCTGACAGACCAGTAGCCGCCACTGGTACTGCGTCACATCAGCAGCTCCAACGCTACATATAATGCTCACTTATATCATATGCGAGTATTGCATTATAAAGACAATTAGCCTATATTTGTTTTTAGAAGTTGGTCATTTATAAACTTGATAGTCTTGAAACTTTGTTAACATGGGGAGGCGTAGGCTAGCCTACTACAACATTCGCATGTAAATGGTAAACAATAAACACGCCCAAGAAAACAGCTCCGATCATGTGGTTTCATTCATACTTAACTTCAATACGTTTACAAGACCGCAAACTCCGCCGACTTGATTTGGGTAGTGCTGGAGCCTAGACCTGTCTGTGTAACCTACATAATAAACCAAACTAATGTTTATATATCATCTTTGCTGGCTATCTTAATTTTTTATATATATATATATATATATATACAGTACACACACTATACTTTCACACAAACTGAATAATTAAAACAATTTAAAAGGGGTAAATGTTCTACAAATATATTTTATTCTTCATTTTCTTTTCTGACATACTCCAGGTCTTGTTAAAACACACTACACGCGCTTCTTGTGTGCATTTTGAGCACTTTTTGTGTGAAATCGTATTTATTTTGTCATCAAAAGTGTGCTTTCACTTTAATTGAGCGTCAGCAATGGGCTCGGCGCCGAAACCCCCGCTTCACTGCTGCTCACGCGACGCTCCTGCTTGACGCTCACGCGTTGCTCCTGTTCCTGGTGTGAATGCACTCATTGATTAACATGGGCGCCGAAAAAATTACGCACTGCTCACGCGCCGCTCACGCTTGCGGTGTGAAACGGCCGTAAGGAGCCATTTGTCCTCCGATTACAAACAAGCTCCTCCGCCGGGACAGTGTGTGTGTGTGAGAGCGGGAGGCAGAGCGGCGAAATTGCAGGCGCGACTTGCGGCTGTTATTTCAAATAGCGCAGCATATTTTAAACTAATCGGTTAACCGGTTTCAACCAGCTAATGAGGCTTGGTGGTCGGTCAAGAAAATGTTTAGTTTTCGCCATCCCTAGTATCGATATACATCTGCCCTCTTACATTCATCTGCAGTAATCTCAGATAACTTAATCCAGATATTTGAATCCAATCTGCTAATTTGTTTGAAGAACCAAATTAGCCAGAGATCAGTTATCCCGATTAGTAGATATGGGATCTGTCAAATCATCTCAGATGTATTAAGCGAGGTGCGAAGAACGGACTCCTGGAGTTTGCTGCTTTGTGTTAACCCAGTAAAGCCTACATAGGGTCACGTAAAATAAAGCAACATGCATGCAAGACAATAGATTACACACGGATGTCTAAACTTTATCTAAACCCGTGTCATGATGCCAAACAGTTTCGTCCCATGACAAGTATGACTTTATTAGGGTTGTTGTCAAACTTTTGCCATTGCAAGTAATGAAATCCCTTATTTTTTAATCTTTACAATAATACCGGCATCATGTAATACAAATGTTTAATTGTAATGGACGTATTGCACAGACTCTGTCTGTTTATTCGGCAACCCAATGGTGCTGGGTTGGGAATGCGGACGTGAAAGAGAGCATGCACGTCATGTTAACAACACAGATGCACCGGTGTGAGAAGCTGCCTTTTTCTCAGCATCTTCAGATGGAAGTGTGTGAAAGACAGCTTATGGTAAGTAAAGATTAGTTAAAATTAAATGTAAAAAAATTAAGTCATTATCAATAGTTTTTTACTAAGAGAATGTTGAGATTTATTGGAAGGCGGAAAAAGTCTTAACGGACTTTTTTATTGAACTGAAAAGACACTTTTAACCCTCATGTTATGGTGCGGGTCAATTTGACCCATTTTGATTTTTGAGTTTTTTTTCTTGACATTTTGTGACTTTTTCTCATTTAGGGTCATGAACATGCATGCAAAGTTTCAGCACACTGATGTGTTTTGTACGGTGGCCCAGTAGTGCACAACACAATGCAATATAAAAAGCAAACATAAGTTCACAACACAATGAAAACAAGCCGCAGCACAAAGAAATCAAGCCACAACACAAAAAATAAGGCCAAAACACAAAGGAAACAAGCCACAACACAACGCAATATAAAAAGCAAACATAAGTTCACAACACAACGAAAACAAGCCACAACACAAAGAAATCAAGCCACAACACAATGAAAAAGCCTCAACACAAATAAATCAAGCCACAACACAACGGAATCAAGCCAAAACACAAAGGAATCAAGCCACAACACAACGAAAATGCTCCCAACCACTCTGAGGCACTCGGAGCACGATAAAGTTGCCACTGTTCTATAGAATCTGCAATCTTACAAAGATATCAATACCACAGTTAGTTTTAATAGTATGTAGGCTAACCATTGTTTATCGACATGAAATATTAATTCAAAATCATCTACATGCATTATAGCTGTATTTTTATGCTCAAGAATGCTTTGTCCCGATACCACGGCGCATGACGCCTAAGGGAACGTCTGCCAATTTAACAAAGTGGTTGAAACGTATCATTTGTATTAATTAAAATTACTTTTAACATTTAAAAACAGACATTTTAAATTCCACAGCTTGGTTGAAACGTATCATTTGTATTAATTAAAATTACTTTTAACATTTAAAAACAGACATTTTAAATTCCACAGCTTGATTGTATTGGTAAAACTGACTGCACGTAGGCGATTTTGAATTGATATTTCATGTCGATATACAATTGCACACTTAAAACTGATCGTAGTGTTTAAATATTTGTAAGACTGGCGAATCTATAGAACAATGCAAGGAAAACTAACTTTACCGCACTCTGAGAGCCCTAGTGGTCAGGAGCATTTCCGTTGTGTTGTGGCTTGATTTCGTTGTGTTGTGGCTTGATTTCGTTGTGTTGTGGCTTGATTTCGTTGTGTTGTGGCTTGATTACGTATGTTGTGGCTTTATTTCTTTGTGTTGTGGCTTGATTTCGTTGTGTTGTGGCTTGATTTCGTTGTGTTGTGGCTTGATTTCGTTGTGTTGTGGCTTGATTTCTTTGTGTTGTGGCTTGATTGCGTTATGTTGTGGCTTTATTTCTTTGTGTTGTGGCTTTTTCGTTGTGTTGTGGCTTTATTTCTTTGTGTTGTGGCTTTTTCGTTGTGTTGTGGCTTTATTTCTTTGTGTTGTGGCTTTTTCGTTGTGTTGTGGATTTATTTCGTTGTGTTGTGCACTACTGGGCCACTGTAGTTTTGACATACACACAAAATTACTGTTATGTTCGTGATGTTTGCGGGCCAATTTGACCCGCATATTTTAACACAAAATAATATATGTATATGTTGGTTTTTAACTACCAACATATTTGGTACTAAAAATTATATTTTCCCCAATTATTTCAATACTGAACTATATTATGTCAGCCACAGATGGTAAAAATTAGCTATCATTTCTTTTTTTCCCCCAGAAGTTATCTGAAAGCTAACCTTTGTTATTTATCTTGAGATGTTGTGACTTTTTCTCATTCAGGATCATGTACATGCATGCAAAGTTTCAACACTCTGATGTGTTGTGAAAAGTGCATACAGAAATGACCCATACGCTGCATCAATTTGACCCATATAGACAGATGTTCAGAAGTAACTGTACAGACACAAAATGCAAAACACTTTGTTGTATGTCAGAGCTCCTCAACTCTAGTCCTGAAGTGCCAGTGTCTTGCTGAGTGTAAAGACATTTTATTTTCAAAGTTTGAGTTGTTTTACTTGTTAACTGCCTGTCCCACTTTTTGAGCATAGGCATGAAATTGACTTTTCCAACTTAAATTATTAAAAAATATTGAATACTTCAGAGCACAGACTTAAGTTTGGTATCTTTATAATGGTGAAACGTCACAGATTATTGTAGAAGTAAAACCGTTGTAAATTTTAGAAAAGTTATAGAAGTGTATGAACATTTAAAATATAAAAATAAAATTGTTTTAAATATTTTATATAAAATGTATATTTTACAAAACATGTTCAACTCTAAAACTTCAAGAAAATCAAAGCTAAATATCTGAACTAGTTCTATTTCTCTATTGCTCTGTCATTTCTTTTGAAAATCACTCACCAAATATGAAAGCCAAAGTCTTAAAAATAGTGGTTAAAAACATTTTTTTTATTCTTTGTAATGTGTGAAAAGTATTGATCTTAAATGTTAATTATTTGTATCTGCTTGTAGGCTTTTTTTTTCATAGTGTGATGTTTGGGGAATTGTATTGAATCCAATTTACATTTACATTTACATTTATGCATTTGGCAGACGCTTTTATCCAAAGCGACTTACAGTGCCCTTATTACAGGGACAATCCCCCTGGAGCAACATGGAGTAAAGTGCCTTGCTCAAGGACACACTGGTGGTGACCGCTGGGATCGAACCAGCAACCTTCTGTGTGTCAGTTCCATGGTTTAATCCACTGGACCACCATCTCACACAATTTGACCTGGACGATACCGGCTGTGCGAAATCGACCAGTGGACAAGGGTTAATGTAGTGGGTTTCTTATCTCTAATTTAGAGTTTTTTCAAGTCTGTTAATAAAGGGTTATAAACAGATTTACATTTTAATTAATAATTTTTCTTTATCTTTGTGATTATTCCGAATGTAATGAATTTAGTTTGTCTTAAGGAAATGAAATGGCAATATGTAAAAAAGGTTTATTTATTTTGATGCTGTTGAAGCAATAGTTGTTCATGTTTTGCATGTCACAGGACACAGACGACTGCTGTACGAGGAGGCACGATTTTCTCAGCTTCTTCAGAAGAGAAGGAAAGACTGTTTATGGTAAAACTTTTAAGACATTTTAAGTTTAAAACTCCTCGTAATTATCAATTGTTTTTTATTTAAGAGTAAAACCGTGTTCGTTTTTTGTAGATGTGCCAAGCCAGAGACCGGGGAGTGCTTCATTCTTTTGAGTTTGTGAGTTTATTTTTAGAAAATAAATGTTTCTGTTGTCTCCTGCCTGTTTAAGTCAATTTTTTATGTAACAACAGTATTCCTTCTTGTTAAAGTTTGATTTAAATCATTAATGTCGGTGTTATTCATTGCACAACTCAAACCAACTTTTGAGAGGAGTCAAGACAATCTCCTGAACTCCAAACTGAATGTCAGAATGGGAAAGAAAGGTGATTTAAGCAATTTTGAGCGTGGCATGGTTGTTGGTGCCAGACGGGCCGGTCTGAGTATTTCACAATCTGCTCAGTTACTGGGATTTTCACGCACAACCATTTCTAGGGTTTACAAAGAATGGTGTGAAAAGGGAAAAACATCCAGTATGCGGCAGTCCTGTGGGCGAAAATGCCTTGTTGATGCTAGAGGTCAGAGGAGAATGGGCCGACTGATTTAAGCTGATAGAAGAGCAACTTTGACTGAAATAACCACTCGTTACAACCGAGGTATGCAGCAAAGCATTTGTGAAGCCACAACACGCACAACCTTGAGGCGGATGGGCTACAACAGCAGAAGACCCCACCGGGTGCCACTCGTCTCCACTACAAATAAAAAAAGAGGCTACAATTTGCACGAGCTCACCAAAATTGGACAGTTGAAGACTGGAAAAATGTTGCCTGGTCTGATGAGTCTCGGTTTCTGTTGAGACATTCAGATGGTAGAGTCAGAATTTGGCGGAAACAGAATGAGAACATGGATCCATCATGCCTTGTTACCACTGTGCAGGCTGGTGGTTGTGGTGTAATGGTGTGGGGGATGTTTTCTTGGCACACTTTAGGCCCCTTAGTGCCAATTGGGCATCGTTTAAATGCCACTGCTTACCTGAGCATTGTTTCTGACCATGTCCATCCCTTTATGACCACCATGTACCCATCCTCTGATGGCTACTTCCAGCAGGATAATGCACCGTCACAAAGCTTGAATCATTTCAAATTGGTTTCTTGAACATGACAATGAGTTCAATGTACTAAAATGGCCCCCACAGTCACCAGATCTCAACCCAATAGAGCATCTTTGGGATGTGGTGGAACAGGAGCTTCGTGCCCTGGATGTGCATCCCACAAATCTCCATCAACTGCAAGATGCTCTCCGATCAATATGGGCCAACATTTCTAAAGAATGCTTTCAGCACCTTGTTGAATCAATGCCACATAGAATTAAGGCAGTTCTGAAGGTGAAAGGGGGTCAAACACAGTATTAGTATGTGTTCCTAATAATCCTTTAGGTGAGTTTTATATGTATAGTGTATATTTATATACACACATATTTATATATATATATATATATATATATATATATATATATATATAATATAATATATATAATATAATATAATTTTTTGTTGTTGATCAATTTACAGTCTAGATAATCAACATTTTCAAGCTTCAAAAATACACAGTAGAAGTAATCCATACCAATATTTATATATGAATAAAATCCTAAATTATATCGGTTCATATCATATATAAAACGATCATATCTCTTCAGAAGACTTGGAAATGACAAAAATTGACAGAATATTAAAAAATATCTTCGTTTGTGTTCCAAAGATTAACAAAAGTCTTGGTTGACTTAGTTAATTTGGATTACATTTTTTATTTTGGGGAGAACTAACCCTTTAATGGGCATCCCTCAAGTTCATCAAAATTTGTGAGGTATGTGTATGTCATGTCTGTTTTAAAGATATCAAAAGTTTGGCCTCTTAACTGATAAGCTTCATAATGACAGAAAAACCCCAGACAGGGATCCACACTACACACTGTGTAGGGAGCCACTGCCCCCTAAATTGATACACTGTGGCAAAAACATGTTTTTTAAATGGGGCTGGGCAATTAGCGATATCATATCAAGACCACAATAAAATGTATCTCTAACAATAAGCTCTGGACCTTTTTACTCAATATGGATTAATTAAAGGGATAGTTCACCCAAAAATTAAAATTCTGTCATTAATTACTTACCCTCATGTCGTTCCAAACCCGTAAGACCTTCATTCATCTTCGGAACACAAATTAAGATATTTAGGAATTTGTTTTGTAGTAATTTTCTTTTTCCTCATTTTAATCCACTGATGAACAGGTGGTGACAGGAATTCTGGTCAAAAAGGAGAATGACCTTCCCCAGTGAAGATCATTGATGAGACAGTGCTATTAAAGGAGGAGATTGTCCTGGATAATTTAAAGGATGTTGAATGTGTTTGCTGATGGAGCTTTTTAATTGCTGAAAATTGGCGATGATGCATGTTCTCTACGTCTATGCTCTGATACTTATGTCTTAGACAGAAAATTAAATAACTTATGCAAATGGTATAATGTCAGTGTACTGTTGTGTGTTTTTTTGTATTCAGTCGTGTTAGTTTGTAAAAACTTTTAGTCACGTTAACTTGTGTTAAAGTTATTCAAACTTTTTTAATATAGCTCCATATTTTTAGGCAACCATTAGGTTGATAATCTCTTGGAAATTATTGTTTTAAACTATAGGTAGTTTCATACTTAAGGTTATTTAAGCTTAATCTTAAGTTAACATTTTATGTTTATGGATTTATAGTTATAAGTTTAAAGTTGAGTGAACTTAAAGGGGCACTGCGGTTATCTCGTCTCAGGGGGATATGAGGGGGGAAAGTACCATAATTCAAATATACTACCGGGTTTCTACTGATACAAAGCTTAATGCTAAATCACTGAAGTTACCCTTTAAATATGGTTTACTTGTTACCTTCATTTGCTTAAATAAGTTGGTGCAATATTTCATGCAATTACTTAAAGTTAAAACCAATGAATAATTTTATGGTGTTGCTTTTTTGTTGGCGGCGGATAATATGGTTAATAGGTTATATTCATCAATGTTAATTGAGCTGTTAAAAACAATTTATTTTAACTATAACCTGTGTGGCTGCTTATTTGAAAATCTTTTTAGATTTTTTTCTGCATGTTGTTATTTATGACTATGTTTGCTGTTTTAATAAATTTTTACCTTTTGATAGTCATTCTCTGTGTGTAAGAGTGATTTTATAATGTATACATTTTCTGGGTTTAATTTCAAAGCCTTTTAGATGTTTGATATTTAATAAAAAATAAATCGCATGAAAACATGGATATGTATTTCATGGGCTCATACAGAAAGTATGCTAGATTTAAATATGTTATAGCTGATAGAACACTGATGAGAATTAATAGTTTACACAAAAAAAATTATATATATATATATATACATATATATATATATTTTTTATCTGTCTATATTAAGGAGCTTTACACACAACCATATCAGAGCTAATTAGGCCTATTTGATGACCTGTCATGTTATGTTATACATATGTTATACATTTCATGTAGACTTGATTTGGGTGTGTACAGTGGTCATTTACTTATAGACAACAAAATTTTGGCCAGCAAAAATGTTGAGTGGCTAGTAACTTTGGAAAACCACTAGCCGCAGTGACTAGTGAGCAAAAAAGTTAATGTCAAGCCCTGTGTGTATACACCGATCAGGCATAGCATTTTGACCACCGACAGGTGAAGTGAATAACACTGATTATCGCTTCATCACAGCTCCTGTTAGTGGGTGGGATATATTAGGCAGCAAGAGAACATTTTGTCCTCAAAGTTGATGTGTTAGAAGCAGGACAAATGGGCAAGCGTAAGGATTTGAGCGAGTTTGACAAGGGCCAAATTGTGATGGCTAGACGACTGGGTCAGAGCATCTCCAAAAAAATGAGCAAGCGTAAGGATTTGAGCGAATTTGACAAGGGCCAAATTGTGATGGCTAGATGACTGGGTCAGAGCATCTCCAAAACTGCAGCTCTTGTGGGGTGTTCCCGGTCTGCAGTGCTCAGTATCTATCAAAAGTAGTCCAAGGAAGGAACAGTGGTGAACCGGTGAAAGGGTTATGGGCGGCCAAGGCTCATTGATGTACGTGGGGAGTGAAGGCTGGCCCGTGTGGTCCGATCAAACAGATGAGCTACTGTAGCTCAAAATGCTCAAGAAGTTAATACTGGTTCTGATAGAAAGGTGTCAGAATACACAGAGTATCTCAGTTTGTTGCATATGGGACTGCATAGCCGTAGACCAGTCAGGGTACCCATGCTGACCCTTGTCCACCGCTGAAAGCACCAACAGTGGGCATGTGAGCATCAGAGCTGGACCACGGACCAATTGAAGAAGGTGGCCTAGTCTGATGACCACATAAACAAGTTTGAGGTGTTGACATGGCCTCAATCCAATCGAGCATCTGTGGGATGTGCTGAACAAACAAAGTCCGATTCATGGAGGCCCCACCTCGCAACTTACATGACCAAACTGTCAGAAACAGACTTCATCAGGGTGGCATGAGGGCCCAACATCCTCTAGTGGGACCTGAGCTCACAGCTCAGCACTGTGCTGCTCGATTGGCATTTGCCAGAGAACACCAGAATTCAAGTCTGCCATTGGTGCCCCATTCTCTTCACAAGTGAGAACATATTCACACTGAGCATGTGACATATGTGAAAGAGACTGGAGATGCCGTGGGGAACATTATGCTGCGTGCAACATCATCCAGCATGACCGGTTTGCCGTGGGTCAGTAATGGTCTGGGGAGGAATATCCTTGGTGGGTTGCACAGACCTAACCAATGGTTTAGGCTGTTAGGTACAGGGAGGACATCCTCAAAGATATTGTCAGACCTTATGCTGGTGCACTGGGCCCTGGGTTCCTCCTGGTGCATGATAATGCCCGGCCTCAATGTGCTAGAGTATGTAGGCAGTTTTTAGATGACGAAGGCATTGATGCCAGTGACTGGCCCTCATGTTTCCCAAACCTAAATCCAATTGAGAATCTCTGGGACATTATGTATCGCAGCATCTGAAGCCGCCTAGTAGCACCACACCATGGCCAGACGTTGTCGTGAGTGCATACAGACATGTGGGGGCCTACACACTACTGGCTTGCATTATGATGAACTTCATGCAAGTTGGATCGGCCTGTAACTCCTTTTTTACTCTGTACAGCAAATATGTTCACATTATTTTAGCGCAATTAAAGTAGTTCAATATATATTTAGTCACTTGATTCTGTTTTTTCCAGATTTGGTCCTGTGGGCGTCAGAAATAAATACTGGGATTTTTCACATCATCCTAACTCCAGGAGTATCAGCTGAAATCTGTGTGACTGTTTAAGATGGAGTTTATTAAAGAGGAGATTGAAGAGATTGATCCAGAACCATCCAGAATAAAACATGAAGATACTGAGGAAAAAATAGGTTGGTGTCCATTCTTGATTCTTCATTGTTGGCTTTGGTAGATGTGAATTAATAAGCAGTATATGGATGATAAATGATAGAGAAATGCATCTAAAAATCAGTTGTAGTAGTTGTCAAACAATTTTAACTATATTGTGTATTACAGAACAAAAATTTGCCACATGAAAGATCTGATACCTGATCTCTGTTGCTTTTTGCTATTAAATCAGGGTTCACTTGAACTGATTCTAACTTGATGTGTATTTCAGACCAGGTCGAAGTGAAACGGCAAAGACAAGAACTGAATGAAATTGAGGAGGAACATCATACCTTTACAACTCAAAGAACAAAAGCCAAAATGCTGTATACCTGCATTCAGTGTGGAAAGAGTTTTGCCCAAAAAGGAAACCTTAACACACACTTAATAATTCACACTGGAGAGAAACCGTACACATGCCCTCAGTGTGGAAAGAGTTTCAGACAAAAAGGAAACCTTAAGACACACGTAAGAATTCACACTGGAGAGAAACCATATGGTTGTAGTCAGTGTGGAAAGAGTTTCACACAAAAAGGAGACCTTGATACACACATTAGAATTCACACTGGAGAGAAACCGTATACGTGCACTCAGTGTGGAAAGAGTTTTACACAAAAAGGAGACCTTAATACACACATGAGAATCCACACTGGAGAGAGACCGTATACATGCACTCAGTGTGAAAAGAGTTACACATATTTATCTGATCTCAGAATTCATCTGCGCATTCACTCTGGAGAAAAACCATTTAACTGTGATCAGTGTGGTAAAGAGTTTATTTCATCGTCACATCTAAAAAAACACCTGACAGTTCATTCAGATGAGATGCCTCACTTGTGTTCTCTTTGTGGAAAGAGTTTTTCAAGGCTGGACGGTTTTAAACAGCACCAGAAAAGACATAATAAAGTGAGAGATCATGTGTGTTGTGAGTGTGGGAAGGGATTTTCTACATCTAGTCATCTGAAACAGCACCAAAGAACTCATACTGGAGAAAGACCTTACAAGTGCTCATATTGTGACCAGAGTTTCACTCAGTCGGGGCACCTGAAATCACATGAGCGACATCATACTGGAGAGAAGCCGTACTAATGTGCACAAAGTGAGAAGTGTTTCACCCGATCAAAGAATCTAGTGAATCATCAAAAAGCCTGTTATTTAATAAACAGATTTATTTAAACGTCTACACATTTCCTTGCAACATAAAATTTGTGTATAAGCTCTGTGCAATAACAACAAATACAATTACCATTTCACTCACAATGGGCCTCATTTAACAATTTAGTCCCTGTGCGGAACCTCTAAAGTGTGTATCTACAGGCATTGATGTGCCCAACTGCCCTCACTGTGGCACCATGAGTGTCAGGACTCGCTGTAGGAGGATACTTAGCGAAGCCTCTACCTCCGGTCCACCAAGCTTTCCCACCGCCGCTTCTCCAGAGCTGCAGAGGAAGAAAAAGAGGCCTCACATGCCAGATACTGATGTGGTTGGCAGCGAGCTCCACCTCCAGTCCACCAAGCTTTCCCAACGCCGCTCCTCCAGAGCTGCAGAGAAAAATGAATGTAGTTGGCAGCGAGCTGACACCAAAACAAAGCCTGTGTCCCTCCTGCTCTCCAGATCACAGCTTTCTGGTGGATTACCCAGAGCTCAGGTTCCGCCCTCTGTCAAGTACAGGTGATTTTGTCTCCTTCAGGGCCCCCGAGGAGAATGGCGATGACGGCATGTCCAAGGCAGCTTCTGAGTCGATGGAATGGTCGAAGAAAGCCAGCATGTGGACCCCTTTGAGACACATGAACCACGCCAGAAAGAACAGAAGCTTCTCTGTGTGATCACCGAGCCTGAAAGGAGCAAACTGGACGAATGTCCAGATATTCCAAGCTCCCTCAGATCGAAGAAGCCATTGCCGCTCATATTTGTCTCTGCATTGCTGAGGGTGAAGTCTTCAGCCATACCCCCTAATAAGCCATGCCGATCCACCACTAGTATAGCTGGAAAAGCATACACGGCAGTGGTCTAGGCAGTGTCAGCCCTCCACTCGATGGCTGTCATCCTGGTCTTCCAAGCAAATATGTTGAAATGCCTGGACAAGCAGAGCCCGGATCCTGAGATCTTCAAATAGCTTTGCAGTGCCATGGACCTTGCCCTGTGAACTACTAAAATGACAGCATAGTCAATTGTCCGTACCATGGGCAGCCTCATTGTGCTAGACAGACACAGATGACTGACGCTAAAGGATATGAAGGATGTGAAACAAGTAGGGATGAAACAGTATGGAAATTTAACATCACGATTATAGTGACCCAAATTATCACAGTAATCAATATTATCACGGTTTTCTTCAAATGAGATGAAAGTGTTCAAAAGAACAGATGCACACTTAAAACATTTCAACAAGTTTTATATTTGAAAATCAACAAACAACAAATAACTAAAGCAGCTCTATGCACTTTTTTAAGCTAGATTCTATTCTGTGAGATTTCCTTCCTTATAATGGCCGTCGTCAATAGCAACGCATAAATAATAATTTGTCGTAAATATAATCTCTAATATTATCTCTGTAAATATATTCTCAAGCAATATTCTCATCAGTGTTGCATTTAAATCTAGCTAGCATACTATTTTGTGTAAGAGCCCAAACAGTAGGCCTATCCTAGTGAAATAATGCAAATCCATATATCCATATGATTTGACAGTTTATTTTATTAAATATCAAAATATGTGCATCATAAATGATCACTTTACAGTCAGTTGTGTGCCAGTACGCCAGAGTGGTTAGTGTGCAGCCGAAAATAACGTTACACCCGCAAATGGTGGTTGTTAATGTCAAGCCCTGATTATTATCCCTTAAATGTCACCCTAGTCTTGACTGAATTTGTTTGTTCGCTTCACGTTATTATTTCCCAGACGTAGTTTTGGTATTGAGGTCAAAGTCCACTTGCCTTGTGTTCGTAGTTTTGAAGTGTTCCCCCTATTACAGAGACTTTCTTCTGGCATGTTCTGCAGACAGGGTGACCCTCTTCGATTAAGTTTCCCTCAGGACTTTTGTAAAAGCCAAAATATGACAAGATTTTCAGATTTTGTCCTTTTAGAAGTCTGAAAAATCTCCCAGCGCTGTCACTGCCTTCTGCCATTTCCTGCCAAAAAAACAGCGGTGCGTTGCGCCAGACTGACGCTGACTGGACAGGATTTACAGCGAGTTTTCACAATCGTGATATTCACACGCGGTTTTAATGATAATTACATTTTATACGATATTACTAACCGTCACTAAATTTTATCATGGTTTATCGTAAAACCGGTAATCGTTTCATCCCTAGAAACAAGCCATCCTCCAGAATCACCAGTCTTTTTGGCAACTTGGTTGAATCCCTCGCAGAGAGATTCACCAAGACTCAGAAACAATCTAGGGCCATAAAACACTTTATGCCCAAGCACACCAGTCAACCTCCTCCAATGTGCTTAAGCTTCTCATCTGCTCAGTGCTCTTTTGTAAGACCGTGGATTGAGCCAGCCCAAAAGCCCCACCTGCAGCCAGAGCCTTCAGTGCATCTCAAGCACTCCTAGCATTGGCGATTTCCACTTCCCAAGCAGCACGGACCCCGCCCGTCAGGAAAACCAGCCAGGGAAGCCCAGCTGCATTCTTGGTGGACCTGTGAGGAATTTTAAGAGCAGAAATACAAAATCTACTTGCGAAAGGGCCCATGGAAATTGTACCAGTCGAGTAACACAAAACTGTTTTTTACAGCCGCTACTTTCTGGTTCTAAAAAAAGACAGCAGTATTTGCCGTATTCTAGACCTGTGTCACCATAATCTTGCTCTCACAAAACATTCTTCAAAATGGTCATGTTAAAACGGATACTAACGTTTTTTCAACCCAGGGACATTGCTTTCAGAGATCATAGGGTTTGATGGCAGCTGCCTCAGTGGTTTGTCACTTAGGGCTGCTTCACATGCGCCCGTTCCAGCTGTGGCTGAAGAGGCGCATTCCTGGTGTTAGTTTGGCACACAGACTCGATGCGCATCTTAGTAACATGCAGATGTGTAGCAACACAGTGGCCGCCTGGATGGACACTGCTATCTACAAGCGCATGCCCTCTACACTCAAAGTATATGTAGCTCCTATATCTGCTTTCCATAATGGTTTTGATGGACAGTGAGCGACTTGGTGATAGAAGTGGAAGTTTTAATGAGGTGTGAGATGGTTGAACCCTCCTTGCCCGAAAGTGCTCTCTCAAGACAGTGCTTTTACTCGAGCTCAATTCTGTTAAGTGAAAAGGTGACATGCATGCTCTATGAGTCAACAAATCCTGCGTAAGCTTTGGTGTTAATGACTGTAAAGTCATTCTGAAACCAAGGAAGGGTTTGTGCCTAAAGTGCTTTCAACACAGTTCAGAAATCAAGTAATAACCCTCTCAGCTTACACTCAGAGCCAGCCTATGGTTGGGGAATTTGTCCTGTACGCGCACTGCATGTCTATGTTGAACACACCAAGCACTAGAGGTCTACTGGTGTCAAAACAGAGGATATCCCATTGGGTTGTACAAGTGATAGCCCTGGCTTATGATTCACACAATGCAACTTTCCCCATAGATGTGCGAGCCCACTCCACCTGGGTGAGGGGTGTACCTATTCGGGATATTTGTTCAGCATCAGGATGGGCTTCACAAAACACTCCACTAGCTTCTCAGGTCCTTTCAGTACAGGGAAGTTAGATGAGGTGAGCCTTTTCTTATTATATATTACTTCTGATATGCAAATGTGTCTTAGAGCTGCTGTGTGCTGAATAGTCTGCTGCGGACATTGGAAACTCTGCCTCTTGTTCATGGTGTGAGGTTCCACCAGGTCCGGAAGGATCTTATGTCACTGTATGGCTGCGTCGCTGCCTCCGCCTCCTGCTCATCCAGTTCTATGATCTGTACCACGGTTTGCAGAAAAGAGCCTGTAACTGTTTATTCTCTATTGAGCGCCAAGCTCAAATCTCATTCATTATTACTTCAGCAGTTCCCTGGTCCCTGAACTCTAAGTTGTTTCGTTAACTAGGCCTTGCTAGCGAGGCTTGATCGGGCCTCGTTGGGGCCAACAGCCAGGGTTTTTTTGGTACGCCGAATACCTTGGTCCAAAGCTGGCCAACTGGAGCTTGAGGAGTGGTCATGAACAAAGACGGAGTTTACCTGAGTCAGGAGACGGCCAAGACCGCTGCTCATTTCCAATGTTATTATATCAGGCTACCAGCTAACTTCAACATTTAAGATATTTTGAACAATTTTCTACTCAAAACTCACGTTCAGACACCAGTGAGTGTTTGAAATAATTTCCTTGCGATCCAATTGGGGATTCTGATCACTGTATGAGGAAGACATATATTTATATTAGTCTCTTCTCAACTTGCCATTGTTGATACCGGACTAATGTATTTGCATCTGTCACACACTCTGGTTAATTCGTATGAATAATAAGTACTGTTTTCTTCTCATGAGCTCCCTCTGTTGCTCTGGCTGAAAGGATAACAGTGTACTTTAGTGAGATGGGAGAGATCGCTCAAACCTTCTCAGATTGCAATCATTGCATAATTTTGTGGAAAATTAATAGGAATGCTCAGAAATGTGATGCAAACATATGATATATTATAAATATTTGTCTAAATATGTAAGCCTTTGGACTTAATAGAGTTGTTTTGTGCATTCTTGTGATCGCAAATAAATGGAAGCAGGTCCAACTGAATAGGTATGTGTTCTCTTTTCATGTGAAATGGTTAATACAAGTTTGATTCAGCATGATTGATGTGCACTCTTGACACAAATTAATAAATTACTGTTACTGTAAAAAAAAATTATCATTGGTCAAATATTGATGCTGGAATCTTAAGTAAGTAAAGACCAAATGTTCACTTCTGTCAAGCTCATTTTGCGATCTAGCTAGTTTTCAGCCAGCTGTTGAAATGGTGGGGTTGTGTGACATCGATCTATGGAGATGTGTTTAGGGCGAGTTTTAGGGCAGGTCTGCAGGGCTACCCAGTTGGCATATGTACTTTTTCTGCTTAAGTTAATTTATCACTGAATTGTTATGTCTCCGCTTTAGCTGAGTGCCCTTCGCGATAGCACTGTGTCAAGTCAAGTCAAGTCAACTTTATTTATATAGCGCTTTTAACAATGTAGATTGTTTCAAAGCAGCTTTACAGTGTTAAACAGAAAAATAATGCAGCATAATTTTATTCAGCTGTATAGCCATTCTGGAAAAATTTCAAGTATCTTACAGTGACAGTGTGGGCTTTAGATCAATAATTTGATCAGTAATTTAGATTAAATGGTTAATTTAGTTTATTATGTAGATGTATTTCGATGTTTAGTTGAAAAATTTAGTGTCCCCAACTGAGCACGCCAAGCCAGAGGCAACAGTGGCAAGGAAACCAAAACCCCATTAGGTGACCTAATGGAGAAAAATAAACCTTGGGAGAAACCAGGCTCAGTCGGGGTGCCAGTTCTCCTCTGGCCAATTAACAAACAGCGTATTATTATTATTATTCTGGCAGTTTTACAGCTCGGAGGTCATAATAGATCAGAATATTCGAGGGACCGGGGGCAACATGCTGGAGACGGGTTTATTGAGGATGATGTTGATTAAATAATTATTAAAGTGCAATATTCGAATGATCGGAGGCAACACGCTGGAGACGGGTTTATTGAGATGCCGTGTCGATGAGGCAGTTTCGGGGGGAGTCTAATCACGGTCTCCCAGACACTTCGGGGTCCTGTGTTGGTCTTCTCTGGGCGCAGGTCTGTGTGACTGTACACGTTCCCTAATGGTGTCCGCCATTCATGCTGTTTTCTTTGATCAGGTCTTGCTATTCAGTCGAAAGATTCTGAGATAATGCCGCTTTGCACTGGCACCCTTCATAATGTGTTCAGTAACCAGAGATGTCACGTCCATATTGATAAATGCTAAGAAACGGCCATACACCCAGTTTTCTGGTATACGTTTGTTTCATAAATGAGGCCCATTGTGTGATTTTGTGAGCAAAAGTGATCTACAGATCCAGTAGTCCAATGAACCTCATGTTCAGTAGGTTCAAATGAACCTAAATATCAGTGGTGGAGGAAGTACTGAATCTCAGTACTTAAGTAAAAGTACAAATACCTAGAGATATATTTACTTTAGTAAAAGTAGAAGTATCACAATGACAACCCTACTTAAGTAAAAAGTACCTGATTTTAAGTATTAAAAGTAAAAGTACTTGCATAACAATTTATTCTCTTAATGTCTATATTCTAAGAAAATGGCTATGGCATTTTAACTAAGTGAGTTTTGGGTTGATGTAATTGTGTTTACCATCTGTGGCCCAGTTTACATTCTGACTTACAATTCTGGTTATCAGGGTGATCTGCAGAGTTAAATATCATTATTCTGAAGCAATATTCTCACTATAGTGTTCAGTGAACAGCTTTGACGTATTTAAATCTGCATATTTATGATATTTTTACCTTTTATAAAGGGCATTTTCCCCCTAATCTTATTAAATATAGGATATGCTTCAGCTTCCCTTTTACATTAAATTAGAATAAGACAATATAGGGCTGTTACCAATCAAATTAAATAATTTACACTGAAAAATTACAACTTAATTAAATTATGTTATGAGATTTTTTAAAATATTTTTTTGAAAACAAATAAGAAATGTTGGAAAGAATGTTTTAACATGAAACTAAACTGCCAGTAGGTGGCGGCAGGTATTAATGAGTAAATCACTTGGGGTTACTTGACTGTAACCCTGTTCCCTGATAAAGCGGAACGAGATGCTGCATAAGCTTATGCAAATGGGAAATGTCTTTGACATAACCAGCTGTGAAAATAGTGTGAAAACACGTCAATGAAATTGACCCGGAGGTATTTATAGCCTCGGCCGGTGACGTCATAGGCGCACCTGCTGCACGAGGCTATAAATAGATGAGCTTCCGCTGGAGCAAACCAGATCTTCTTTGTTTGAAGACCAGTCCTGAAGCATCATCAGCACGGCCTAGCAATGCAGCATCTCGTTCCGCTTTATCAGGGAACAGGGTTACAGTCAAGTAACCCCAAGTGTTCCCTTTCAAAAGCTACACTCAATGCTGCATAAGCTTATGCAAATGGGAACGAGAATACCCACGCCGCCGTGCTTGATGGTGCCTGGACCCCTTACGGTTGTGTAGGTGTGCACAAGAACGCAAGAAGCCTCAGGCATTAGCCTGTGATGTCGACTCAAGGACATGAGAGCCCAGAGTGGCATGAGCATCCAAGCTATAAAGTCTTAAGAATGTGTGCGGAGAGGACCAACCTGCCGCATCACAAACACTTTGTAAGGGAGCACCCCTTGCTAACGCAGTAGAAGAGGCGACTCCCCTGGTGGAGTGAGCCCTTAATCCTATAGGCGAAGCTTGACCGCGCACCTCATAGGCAAGAGCAGTAGCATCCCTGACCCAATGTGACATTGTTTGATGGTGGCAGAACCTCTGTTACGGCCCCCATGGCAAACAAACAGTTGCTCTGACTTACGCCACTGGCTAGTGCGGTGGACGTAGGCCTGAAGAGCATGGACTGGACACAGTCTATGAAGTTTCTCCTGATCCGGCGTTGTGAACGGCAGAGGGCAGAAGGTTTCAAGAGTGACAGGATGTACAGTCGACAAAGGAACCTTAGGCAGGTAGTCAGGGTGGGGATGCAAAATCACTTTCACCAAACCTGGGGCAAAGTCTAAGCAGGATGGCGATATTGACAGAGCCTGCATGTCCCCAATTCTTTTCAGAGAAGTTATAGCCATAAGAAAAACCATCTTTAGAGTCAGAAGTTCGTCATACGCTGATTCTAGAGGTTCAAAGGGGGTCTCAACCAGACCCTCGAGGGCTAAAACTAAGTCCCATGAAGGGACCTTGGCTCTTAATGGAGGCCACAACTGCCTGGCCAAGCGGCACCCCATCCACCAGGGCGTGGCAAGCCAAAAGAGCGGCCACATGCACCCTGAGAGTGGAGGGGCAAGCTAATGTTTCAAAGGGGGTCTCAACCAGACCCTCGAAGACTAAAGCTAAGTCCCATGAAGGGATCTTGGTTCTAACAGGTGGCCTCAACCGCCTACCCCACGAATGAAGCGAGCGAGTAGAGGATGTCTCCCGAGCGGCACCCCATCCACCAAGGCGTGGCAAGCCGAAAGAGCGGCCACATGAACCCTGAGAGTGGAGGGGCAGGTGCCTGATGACAACTTTTCTTGCAGAAAATCCAGAACTGAAGTTACCTGGCAGTTGACTGAATCTACATTGTGTCGTACACCACCTTTCAAAGACACCCCATTTATTAGCATAAACTTCCGAGTGGAGGAAGCTCTAGCACTTAGAATGGTCTCAATAACTGCAGGCGAAAGCCCCGTGTCCCTCAGTTGGTGCCCTTCAGGGGCCAAACATGAAGGTTCCACAGGTCGGGCCTGGAATGGAATATCGTGCTCTCTGCCTGAGACAGAAGGTCCCTCCTCGCCGGAATCGCCCAAGGCGAGCCGTTGAGGAGAGACACTATCTCCAAGAACCAAACCCTGTTCGACCAACGCAGCGCTATTGATAAGAAGCAAGACCCTTGTTGGCGAACCCCGGCTAGAACTCCCAGGAGCAGAGCGACTGGAAGGAGGGCATACAGACACATTTTGGGCCATGTATGAACCATCACACCCAGACCCAGCGGGGCTGGGTGACAGAGAGAAGCAGGGACATTGCGCTGTCTGAGAAGAGGCGAAGAGGTCCACTCCCTGTGGTCAGCTCTGTAAAATCTGATCCAGATCTGCTTGACTACTTCTGGGTGGAGTTTCCACCCCCCCATCTGTAACTCTATCTGGACAGTAAATCTGCTCCTGCCCTTGAATGTACACTGCTCGAGTGACAGGAACTTGTTCTGAGCCCAGAGAAAAATCTGTCTCGCTATTCTGATAGCGTGAGCACAGACCCCCCTGGTGATTATATACAAGATATTTAGCTGTACTGTCCACCCGCACTAGGACATGACAGCCCCTCAATTGGGGGAGAAAGTATTTCAGGGCCAGAAATACAGCCGTCAACTCGAGGCAGTTGATGTGCCAACTGAGTTGATGACCCTCCCATTCCCGTTGGGCTGGACGACCACTTAAGGCCGCACCCCAGCCCGTCAGGGAAGCGTCCGTCGTTAGCAACTTGCGACGACAAGGTACGCCTAGAGTGGGACCCAAGGCAAAAACCGGGGTCTGAACCACATAGTTAGTGTACGAAGCCACATGGCGCGCCACTTTATTTGCCTGAGGATTGGCCCTAAGTCCTCTGGCTTTGAGCCACAACTGAAACGGTCTTATGTGCAACAACCCCAAAGGGAAACCCGTGGATGCTGATGCCATTAGACCTAACACTCTGGTGCTGATGATCAGTAAGATCTTGGTCTAGCCTGACTTTGCTCAGGGAATACTGAATGGTCTTGATTCAAGCGGGAAACCATTGTGCCCACCTTGTGACCAAAAACCGAACAAACCCTAGATAAGTCGTTCTCTGGGCAGGAGAAAGAACACTTTTCTTGGTGTTGAGTCTCAACCCTAGAGAAACTAGATGAGCCAACACACTGTGTTGAAGCACCATCTCATGTGATTGTGCTAATTTTAGCAATCGCCTTTGTAATTCAAAATTTGAATGTCCCGGAATCCCAATGGAGCCAGTAATACATCCATACATTTTGTTTATGTGCGGTTACAAGGCTAGCCAAATGGAAGACCCGAAATTGGTGAGCTTTTGCCCCCAAGAGCGAACCTCAGGAACTTCCTGTGTTGTGGCAGACTTTATATGCGAATACATGCGTCCTTCGGATCAATCGTGCCGAATCCAATCACAATGTTGAATATGCGACACGACCGCCTTCACTGTAACATCTTGACCTTGAGTACTTTAACTGCTTCACGGTTTAAGACTCGAAGATCTGAGATTAGACACCCCCCCCACCCTACTGGGGACCAGGAAGTAACTGCTGTCACTTGTGACAGTACGAACGCCAACTCCGCCTTCACGGAAGTGGAGACCACGCCGTTCAAACAAGGAGGATGACAAATAAATTAGTTTACTAATTTTTACTGTGCTTAACACCAATGCAGAAACGCCTGGCAGAAGTTAACACGCTGCCTGAGACTCTGAGAGTGACAATTTTAACACTTCCTGTTGAGGGGATGTTAGACGTTCTATGTCCTGGATGATAGCAGGATTTAAACACTGAACGTCTAACATTTCACTGGAAACCACTGCCCCCCCGAATCACCAGAGGCGGCGGGGATGGAGTAGTTTTGAGGATAACGGGGTGGGGCGAGCAAATGTTTGACACGCCCTGTCCCGTGGGGGCAGACTGGGCACCAGACCACCGGACTTCTTATATTGATGACAGTCCCGAGGTCTGCCCTGGGAGGTTGTTGAGGATGACGAGCCGGTCTCCAATCTTTACGAGGGAGAGCGCGACTCGCCACACTCTGCTTATTACCCCCCTAAATCTTGAAGGACTGAAGAGAGGTTGTGTGGCTGATAGCCCCTCCCCTTGAGTGCATTGAGGAAGAAACTGAGTGAACACTTCATGTTTCTTCCACTCCTTTAAATCTGGCCACTACAGAGTTAACTGAGTCACCAAATGAACCACTCAAATCCTTCAGAAGGTCAGCCTGATATGCTTGCAAGACAGCCATAGTGTGCAGCGCAGCACCAGCCTGTCCCTTTATATTTATTATTCTTATATAAATCATATACAATATATATTGATATAAAATAATATATTATATATATATATATATATATATTCCATATAAAATAATATACAATATATAATTCATATATATAAGCTTTGCCCATGACAGCCGATGTTTATTTTCTACATGGCTTTATGGGGAGGTATGTCTCTTTAATGAAAATGCAGACCCAGGCGAGAGATAGCTCGTGAGCGTCTCCCACCTGGGGTATTCTCACATATCCACGCGATCTCGCACCCATGATAGTCGAAAATGTCGACGTCAAGGGTACAAAAACACGTGAAGTAAATGTTTTTTTTTTTTTTTTCTAGACAGAAACCTCAAGCTCACTGCGTTCGGGGATCTCTCATTCACGGTACCAGACAAACTGCCCTGGCCACCGCGCGAACAACCACCTCGATAAATTCCTCGTATGGATTCACCATCATGTGAGGAACGATCGCAGGTGGCTGCTCGAGGTCCGCGGACCCAGAGATTCATCATCATTCCCCGCGCGAGCCGAAGAAACGCTGGAGCGCGCTTCGGGATCACGCGGGGAAACATGCATTTGTTGAGCGAGCAAGCGAAAGGGACGGACCCGTCTCTTGCTCGTCAACAAACCCATTCGAGAGCTCCGAAAACTGGTGCGGACTGAAAGTAGCCCAGACGAGCATAAAGCATTCTAACTGTAAAGGCTTGCAATGCTCGCACTCGTCTGACTCAATGCAGCAACCGCATGCTCTTCCCCAAACACACACAGCAATACACGTGTGCATCCAGTTCTGTTTTTTGAAAGAGAACATGGATATACAGCGTTTTACTCTGCTGACTCGTTTCCAACTGATCAGATTTAACTAGAACTCTTTCCACTTATGTTTCTTTGTAACAGAGATGAGAAAGAGAGAGAAATCTGCACACTGCCATGTTGAAAACTAACTCCTAACAAAGATCTCGAGTTGAGTCTTGAAAGAGAGAGAGAATTTTTTTTTTCAGAGACTTTGTAACACACCATAACACAGAGTTGGTCTGAAAACAAAAAGACCTGGTTTGCTCCAGCGGAAGCTCATCTATTTATAGCCTCGTGCAGCAGGTGCGCCTATGACGTCACCGGCCGAGGCTATAAATACCTCCGGGTCAATTTCATTGACGTGTTTTCACACTATTTTCACAGCTGGTTATGTCAAAGACATTTCCATTTGCATAAGCTTATGCAGCATTGAGTGTAGCTTTTGAAAGGGAACATTGAGTCGATTCAAGAATGCAGTCGTTGATGAACAGGTCATTGAATCTTTGATTCAACCGATTAATTCAAAATACTGAATCATTCAGTAACGCTCTGTTGCTGCTTTGTTTGGAACTATTTTCACAGCTGAAATGGAACAAAAACAGTCAATATATTCCATCTAAAATGTAAGTAACTTTTTGTTAATTAATTGTTTATGGAACTGTCAGTGTCATATGAAATCAGTGACACATTTTTCAGTCATGATGGCATTCAGGAAAACAGCACTCTTGGTTGTTTGATGATTTTAACTGTATTATATGTTTTAAATATAAAAACTCCACATGTTGAATCATTACTGCAGTATGTGACTGAGTTTCACTATGTGACGGAGCTGATTTGTTTCCATTTCTCCTCATGAGGCTGCGTGAGCCTCAACAGCGCAACCTACCATCAATTCAAAGAGGACACGCGTTAATGTCGAGCCCTGAAACTGATCAGAAAATGTAACGAAACGTTGTAGAAATGTAGTAGAGTAGAAAGTATAATAATTGCTGCAAAATGTAACAAAGTAAAAGTAAAAAGTATGCACTATTGATTCTACTTAAGTAAAGTACAGATACGTGAAAAATTTACTTAAGTAAAGTAACAAAGTATTTGTACTTTGTTACAGTCCACCAATGCTAAATATAAAGCAAATGTATTGTGAAATAAACTTGTGTTTTTTGACATTCGTTTTGTGGAAGTTGTTTTTGTGATGTATCTTTCTGACTTTAAAAATCAGTTATTTAGCTGTAACAACAGTGAAGAACTTTAAATCTGTGCTCCTTTAGAACCTGATACCGCTTCTCTTATCCCGCTGAGTTTGCTTATTTACCCGGGGCTTGGGTCTCTCATCCGCGGTAGCAGCCGTAACTGGGATTCTCCGCGTTTAGCAACGGTGCTCCAAGTTGTTGTAGTCACCACAGCATTAGCACTCTCCTCAACTGCGCCTTCCACTGGGGGCTCAGCGCTTTTCAGACCGTCTCCGCTCCAGTTTGGCCGCTGTGCTGACGTGTTTTCCTCGGCAACTTGATTAGAGATCGGCGGTAGTTTGTCAGGGCCCTGTTGCTCCATCGCTCACAGGAGATCCTCTGTCGCAACTCAAAGATCAGTGGAGACTATCACCTGTGCATTCATTCCCTGCACTGTTAATTATTTCCCTAATTACTGGCAGCAGGGTTACCATTATTTTACTGTTATTTAAACAGTTAATTCCTGTTAATGTTTTTTTTTACAGTGCACTCCCCGTAATGTTTTTCAACAGGAATTTACTGTGAATCACAGAAAAAACAGGAAACAACTGGCAGCAGTGTTACCATCATTTTCCTGTTAAATCACCATTTATTTTGTTTCCATTAAATATTGTTAATTAGGGTTAGCATATAACGTGTACTGATTGTTATAGACATATTCTAGCTTGAGTTAATACAAGAATAGGCATAATCCATCAGATAACACTTAAAGAGCACGGAATTTTGAAATTTACCTTTCATGTAGTGTGTAACATAGATCTAAGTGAACAAAAACATCCGGCATAGTTTGAAATATGACAGTGCACCGTATATATAGTTATTTTCTTTCAAAAGTAAGAGTCGACTTTGAGTCATTTTTAAGAATCGTTAGAAGACCGAAGCTTTTTCTCTGACTAGATGACGTCAACTTGTCAAGTTATTTGAATACGATACGCCCACTTATTGCGCTCCAAGACGCCAGTGAAAACTAGAAAACATCATGGCCACGAGACCCTGTGTTCTGAAGTGCGACTCAAAAGCAAACTTTTTTCAACTGCCCAAGGATGAGCATTTGAAGACTAAGTGGCTTGAAGACAAACCATACGACCGTCGCGATTGAGTGTTTATTAGTCGTCAAATGTATGTTTCGCGATCTCAGGAAGCTTTTATTATGGACTTCTATTATGGCACATGGTTCTTCTTCGTCTGTCTGTATATGGACTACATGTGCACAGAGCGCCCTCCGGCTGCCAGTATGAATTGAAAACTCATGATTAGGCTATATCTGCGCATTTTGAGGAAGTATTGAATAAAAAATACTCCTCTGTTTAGAAATTTGACACAGACATATGAGAATCTATCAATATGTCTCCTCATCTGCACACTTTTGAACTAAAAGCCCTGAGGGATGTTGATTTGTCGCGAGTCTTCGTTAGGAGAATAGAGGAGTTTTTTTATGAATGAGATCAGCTGAGGCTCATATTACAATCAAACGGTACAGACGCAGGTACAAACTCCTGACACATATTAACAAATTACTGTCACTATAAGACCTTGATGGGCGTCCCGTTTCCGAAAATATCTGCACAGACTATACCAATCACAACTGCCTGGGTCATCGGACCAATCACCGCAGATTAGCGTCACGTAAAGGCGGGGTTTTGAAAAGTGAATCACTAAAGGAATCATTTGAGAATCGCTGTCAAAACAGGTAAAAATAAATGCATATTATAAGAAAACTAAAGTCTTTTTTGTCATTGCATGCATGCAAAACTGTTGTTGGGGACTTCTAAAACAATATTTGGAACATTTTAAATGCCATGATAGGTGCTCTTTAAGTGAAAGAAAACTAATAGTTCCGTGTTGAAATTAACTTTTTTTATTGTAATACAAACATTGAAAGGTAAATACTTACAAATATAGGCACACATGGATCCGACCAAGACCACAGAAATATACTGTATATCATGTTCATTGCTGACATACCAATAGTTAACACTTAATGGAACTCTTCACATTCTTAATCCAAAATTATATCACATGGCTTGACCTAACAAAAGCTAATTTTAGAAACAGAGCACACAACAGACAGAATAACATAAAATAATAGAAAGTGTGATGAATTCATTGAAAGAACAAAAAAAGAATGGAAAAAGAGCATGGAAGAGGAGTTCAGCATTCTAACTTTGAAAGGCAGTTAAGAATGAACATTAGAATGAATTTCCCCAGCCTCCTGAGTCATTGCTGTTTGAACATATGTGTAATGTATACATCTTACAAATGAAATCCCACTGCAAGTCCATGAGCTTGTGCAAGAGGCTGGCGACGTGTGAATTGACAGTTCTTCTTTTTTTCCCCTTTGCAGCCTTTGTCTTTCTGGGTTCTGGGTTTATACCCACAAAGCATCTGAAAAATTGTACACTGGTTAAAAATCTAGTAATTCACACAGACTAACAGCACAACAAAGACAACAAATGTACATGAACTATCCTCAACATGCACTATCTTCTTGCCTCTGTGAATATTTTAAGTTGCACTAAAACTTTCTAAATCAAAGTTAATTGCTAAATCCCATCACCAGACCTGTTGAAACCATGCTTGAGCCACAGCTAGGCCAGAAAAAGGCAGGTGTTAACAGACAATATCTTACCTCTGGATGAATTCAAGCGTGCAGGCTGCCTCCTCTTGATACTGTTGGTTAAAGATGTAAAAACAGGGAAAAAAAGATGCCAGCCCTGTCCCAAACGTGGACTGGATCCCTTTGCAAACGACTTGGCCCTCGAGGCTGAGCATCCAGCCTTGGAAGCAGCTTCCCGTTTCTCTTGAAACAGAAATGTTTTAACTGTCAAATTTCTGTTTTAGTTTTTAGTTTGTTTTTAAGTTTTAGTTTGATACCATTTAATTCACTACATACAACACTAAAACCAACTGTCCTTTCTAAAACCAACTTACCAAGAAGTATCAGACGAGGAGTTGCAGGTATTGTAAGGGTATACATGAACAGACAGGGATCTCACAGAGACCTCACCTCTCTGTGACTCCTTAATTCATCTCATCAGCAAGTCATAAAACTCAGCTTTGAGCTAAACTGGTCCGCACACACGTCCGGGCGTCCATATGCCCGGCTCATCTCAAACCCAATTCACAAGGACACTTAAACAACAGACAGACATTCCTTTGTTCCACAAACAATGATAACAACCCAGGAAAACCCAGACTTATAATCAGAGCAATTTATCATCCCTTCATCAAGTAACGAAATTACCAGGACCCAATTGAGTGCTAAGCGCTTCCTGAATGGGCCATTAGCAAGCATTCAGGAGATCCCAAAAACATGGGCTAGAACACCCCCCCCCACCCCTCCTTTGACAATGACCACAACTCAAAGACTCTTTGTACCCCAACACAAAGACTTCTATGTAACCAACACGAGGACTAAAAACTGAACTAAATGAATCATGAACAATAACGTTCAGGGAGAACTGGGCGGGAGACCGGTCCACAACAATATCTGATTGGCCGGAACACCTCCAGGGGCGGACCAAATGGATCTGTTAAGACGGGAATCAACAGTTGATACTTTGCTTTTTGCTTGAGACTTCTTGTTTCGTGCGTCTAGCCAATGTTTGCAGTGACCCGCGGCGCAGCTGACTCGTGCTGGCTTCATCATCTACTTGCCCTTTCCGAACTCGGCTCTAACTCTCTTTCCGAACTCAACAACCCTTTCGAAACTCGCCGACGAACTTCCTAGAGTGAGTGCATCCAGAAGCGGCCTACTGAGACACAGAGAAAGCCTGTTGCGTAGCAATGACAAAGCCTTACTCAGCACAACCAGGAACCTGAGACAAGCTCCTCCCGGCGGAGCCACCCTCGACAACCAGAGCGCTCCAGCCCGCAAACGCAACGACCGCCCGCTAGCCAATCAGTGCTGCAGCCCTTCCTCACGAAAAGAGTCAGCGCTTCAAAGAGCAGTCAGAAACGCAGGTACAACTTTCCATTTCTAGCCGAGCGGTTGAAAAGTGTGTCGAGCAGACTAGTTTAAATCAGGTCAAGTTTAATTACTTGATTCTCTAGGTTTAAGAAATAGCTGCTAAAGATAGAAGGTTGGGACTCAACTCCTCTAATAAATATCACCCTTTTCCTGCAAACTGTATGAATGAATATGTGTGTGTGGTTTCATTAGATTAGATGGTATGTCTTAGAATAGCTCAATAAAGTCTTGTATTCAATTTTTCATCTAAACGTGTCTTGTGCTTCATGCTCATAAGTTGTTGCATTAAACTGTCGATCATGTTAACGTTACCGTGCTCATATGTTCATTGATATGACTCATATCAATGAACATAAAATTAATGATATTATTACCTATGGCCAGGGAGTAATATTCTGAACAGAATTGATAAGATAACTCTAATATCGACGTATCGCTGGACGAATAGTTGATAAGGTGTTAAATATTAATTCTGAATTATTCATATAGGTGATTCGGTTCTTTTAATTGTGAATCAATTCCCCAAAAGAGTTATTTGATCCGAATTATCCCAATAGTATTGAGAGTGAACTCTCAAGGTCAGTTGCAGTGGCATATCCCTAGGACACAGAACAAATTAAACACAATATTAATGACATAAGACTACCACTGAGTGAGATAGATAGATAGATAGATAGATAGATAGATAGATAGATAGATAGATAGATAGATAGATAGATAGATAGATAGATAGATAGATAGATAGATAGATAGATAGATAGAAATCAATTAGACTTATTGATAGATTAGCAGTAAATTGCTAGATTAAAGCAAGTAAGAAATCATTTAAATTTCCACCTGGTTCTGAGATATAAATCCTGGGATATCATCTTGAACAGCAGTGTGATTAGGTAGCCCAAACAGCTATAATCCAGCAGACACAAATTCATCAAAGATAGATTTATGTTAGCCGTTTGATTTTCAGGATGAATCTGCTTTAACCAGATGTGCACATGGCAACGAATGCCACACCAAGGCAGTGCTAGAGCTAATTCAGAGCCAAAGCTAGTCCCAGTTCATAGTTGATTCGACTGAGGAGCCTTCTAAGAACCGTTTGCTTTTCCACATGCTGAGAGCCACAGCAGAGCCATGTCTTACGTCACTGTATACGTCAGTGTTGCCAAGTCCGCGGTGTTCCCGTGGAATTGGGCTACTTCATCACTGTTGCCGCGGGCTGTTTTTCATGTTCGCGCGTTGAAGCGACCCCAGTTATGTGATATTTACCATGCCATGCCAAAAAAACACATTTTACCCCCAAATGTGATTTTTACCGGGGAAGACCCCCTGAAACGCAATTGGGCTTGTTTTGAGTAGCAATTGGGCAGGTTTTGTTGTGAAAACCTGGCAACCCTGGGCAGCGGGAAACACACACACACCAGGCTTGTTCGAGATGCATCGGCGCTGCGCAGACCGATCCACGTATGATATATATAAAAAAAAATGCATGAGTGAATCAAAAGCATAAGGAGTCGTATGCTCTCGCTGGACTCGTTATCATACAGCGATCGGTCTCTGCACAGCACCGCTGCGAACAAGCCTTCCATCAACAATGCAAACCTTGCGTTACTATTGATTCACATGGCTTTACGATCCTACATCGGCATCAAAACACAACAAAAACACAGCGAATCCAACGCATTCATGCAGTTCGCCGTAATTTGTTTAGACGGAGATTACAAACGAGCAGCAGCTGTTAGCTCCATTAGCTGCTATTTCAACAATGACGGATCTCCAGTTTGTGTTGGTCCGCCACCAGCGCCTGACGTAATCGGTTCTTACTTCTAGCCCTGTTCTAGCCCAGCAATGTTTTGGTGCTACTTAAAGAGTTAGTTCACCAAAAAATGAAAATTCTGTCATTAATTACTTACCCTCATGTCGTTCGACACCCGTAAGACCTCTGTTCATCTTCGGAACACAAAGGAACATATTTTAGTTGAAATCCGATCACTCAGAAAGGCCTCCATTGGCACAATGCACGGTACACTCTCAAGACCCATAAAAGGTACTAAAGACGTCGTTACAAAGTCCATCTCACTACAGTGGTTCTACAATAACTTTATAAAGCGACGAGAATAGTTTTTGTGCGCAAAAAAAACCTAAATAACGACTTATATAGTGATGACCGATTTCAAAATAATGCATCATGAAGTTTCAAAGCGTTATGAATCAGCGAGTCGAATCATGATTAGGATCGCGTGTCAAACCCCCAAACTGCTGAAATTACGCGACTTTGGCGATTCAAACCGCTGAATCGACTCACTGATTCATAACGCTTCGAAGCTTCATGATGCCTTGTTTTGAAATCGGTCATCACTATATAAGTCGTTATTTAGGGTTAGGGTATTCTCGTCACTTTATAAAGTTATTGTAGAACCACTGTAATTAGATGGACTTTGTAACGACGTCTTTAGTACCTTTTATGGGTCTTGAGAGTGTAAAGTGCATTGTGCCAATGGAGGCCTTTCTGAGCGATCGGATTTCAACTAAAATATCTTAATTTGTGTTCCGAAGATGAACGGAGGTCTTACGGGTGTCGAACGACATTTGTGAACAATATTTAGTTTGTTAGTAATGGATTGCACCATCAACTATTGATTGAATCAGTCGTTGTTTAGCAACCTAAAAAAACTAAATTAAATTGCTAACTTCTCCACTGATAAATAATAAAAAAATGTCCAATAAGCATAAAATTGCATAGGCCTATTGGCATTTATCTCCAAACATAGCCTATCCGACATCTTTGATTGAATTTTCGATTTTGCGGTTAAATAACAAAAATTAGGTGTTATTTAACATTGAGGTGTTAAATAACAAAAATGAGGTGTTATTTAACATATTTCCTAAAATTAACAGTAAGGCACAGTTATTAAAAATAGCAGGTTAATCATGTCGAAATTTTGGGTGTAAATTAACAGAAACATTTAACAGTGTGTTTCATAGCAGATATGTCCATACTCAATCGTTCAATTTTAGACCACAAGCATGAGACGTCAATACTGTTGAGGGACACAGGCGGCAGCTCATCCAGGTGATGTGAGACAAAGAGAGGAATTTTGTCTCCACATTCATTTAGCAGTGCAAGGCAGCTTTTGACATTATTTATGTCCTTTTGCTCCCCTCTGTGTTGAATATAGCGCTGTGTAGACCCCGAGTTCAAACAGGGTTTTTCTTGATCTGGTAATCCACTCGGTTGAAAAGTGACATGTGGCTAACAACACAAGTTCGTCCTGAGCCATTGTCTTCATTTTAATGACTAAAAAAATTTAAAATCTCGCCCTCCACAATGATCTTTCCATCGGAGGCAGTGTAAATCTCAGGTTTTTGTCTCACCAGAGAGACAGCAGGCTCTCCACTTGTCTGCGTCTCATGACCGACTGCCATATTGCCTATTTGCCTATGTTGCGAGTCACCAAGCGCCCCTAGGAAGAAACAAGCTAGTAATGTTTGCTGCTCAATGCGTGCGGTAGGTGTTCACAACAGCTGAGAGTGCGTTTTCGGCAGCTGGAGAGCGCGAACCTGAAAAAGTAAAGATAGATGAGAGAATGATAAACAAATAAACACATAACTAATGTCATAAAATGGATTCGGTCAGAATTTTTCTTGTCGTTAACAAACATTCACGTTCAACAAGAATTTTTTCAAACAGTTTAATGATGATCACTTATTGTTAGATACCAATCACAAGAGCTGTGAAAAATAAGCAAATAATGTACGGCTTTTACGTCCCATTTATCCTTCTTGAACTGATTCTAACTAAATATGTTTATTTTAGACCCAATGGAAGTGAAAGAGCAAAGACAAGAACTGAAGTGAAATTTCAATGGTGATGATCCTCTAGTTTGTTTCAGCCTGTAGACACCACAAAATGTGCTTAATGTGCCAATTTACAGAAGATCTCAGACATTACCATAATGAATGAGGTGAAAACAGGGAACTTTTAGCTTTTCAGCAGCTCAGTTAAACATTATGGCCTGTACTTTTTAAATGCAGATTGAATCAGGACACAGTGATCACAGTTCACACCTGCAGTGAAGCCCCTCCCACAACAATTCACCAAATAAGCATAAAATTGCAATAAATACTGGGAATATCCACATAAGCAATAAATACTGGGAATATCCACATCATCCTACAAGAGAAGGACAAACTCCAGGTGTAGCAGCTGAAATCTGTGTGACTGTTAAAGATGGAGTTTATTAAAGAGGAGATTGAAGACATGAATTATCCAGATCCATCCAGAATAAAACATGAAGATACTGAGGAACAAACAGGTTGGTGACACTTCATTGTTGACTGCTTTGGTAGATGTGAATTAATAAGCTGTATATGGATGATAAATGATAGAGAAATGCATCTATGATCTTAACCTTGAATGACAGAACAATAAGTTTATTCAAGTGTGCTATTAGTATACTTTTAAACTAAAAATAAGTCTACTTTTTATGTACTTATCAAAATACACTTAAGTAAACTTGATTTATACTGTCAGAAAGGTCTAAGTATATTTGGCCTTTTCTTGTACTCAATCTTTTGATCAATATATACTTAAAAGTATAATTAAGTTTACTTGGCATGAAGTTGTTTAATATTTGGATATTAGCCAATTAAATATATTTTTCACATAGTTTTACAGTGTCTTATAAACTTAGGCTTTTGTTTTAGGCAAATTTAGTCTTAAGTAGTATTGAAATAGTTCACTTACAAGTTTACTACAAGTACATTGATATTAGAATACATAAAATATTCTTTAAAAATTACTTCATAAAATTAATTTGAAGTATACTTCTTTCGTAAGGGAAATACTTGCCACATGAAAGATCTGATACCTGATCGCTGTTGCTTTCTGCTGTTAAATCAGGCTTCACTTGAACTGATTCTAACTTGATGTGTATTTTAGATCAGGTTGAAGTGAAACGGCAAAGACAAGAACTGAATGAAGTGAAGGAGGAATATCATACCTTTACAACTCAAAGAACAAAAGCCAAAAAGCTGCACACCTGCACTCAGTGTAGAAGGAGTTTCATACATAAAGGACATCTTAACACACACATGAGATTTCACACTGGAGAGAAACCGTATACATGCACTCAGTGTGGAAAGAGTTTCACACAAAAAGGAAACCTTCACACACACATGAGATTTCACACTGGAGAGAAACCGTATACATGCACTCAGTGTGGAAAGACTTTCACACAAAAAGGAGACCTTAACACACACATGAGAATTCACACTGGAGAGAAACCGTATACATGCACTCAGTGTGGAAAGAGTTTCACACATAAAGGACATCTTAACACACACATGAGATTTCACACTGGAGAGAAACCGTATACATGCACTCAGTGTGGAAAGAGTTTCACACAAAAAGGAAACCTTCACACACACATGAGATTTCACACTGGAGAGAAACCGTATACATGCACTCAGTGTGGAAAGACTTTCACACAAAAAGGAGACCTTAACACACACATGAGAATTCACACTGGAGAGAAACCGTATACATGCACTCAGTGTGGAAAGAGTTTCACACAAATAGGAGACCTTCACACACACATGAGAGTTCACACTGGAGAAAAACTGTTTACATGCACTCAGTGTGGAAAGAGTTACACTTGTGCAACTGGTCTCAAGTATCATCTGCGCAGTCACTCTGGAGAAAAACCATTTAACTGTGATCAGTGTGGTAAAGATTTTATTTCATCATCACAGCTGAAACAACACCTGATAGTTCATTCAGATGAGAAGCCTCATGTGTGTTCTCACTGTGGAAAGAGTTTTTCACGGCTCCACAGTCTTAAACAGCACCAGAAAACACACAATGAAATGAGAGAGTATATGTGCTTTGACTGTGGGAAGAGCTTTACTACATCTACCCAACTGAAACAGCACCAAATAATTCACACTGGAGAAAGACCTTACAAGTGCTCATATTGTGACAAGAGTTTCATTCAGGCTGGAACCCTGAAAGAACATGAGCGAGTTCATACTGGAGAGAAGCACAGCTGTACTCAGTGTGAGAAGAGTTTCAGCCAATCAAGTCATCTAGTGACTCATATTAAAAAGCATTGTTCTGTATCACAGTGAGCAAATGTTTTCTTCAAATGGAAAACGTTCAAGTAAATCATGTGAGATTCACATAAAGTAAATGTGTAGTTAGTTAACCAATAAATTAGTGTTGCTGTGAAATTCCACAATATTTGTTTTATATGTTGGAGAACAATAACATTATTTAATTATTCTTTTACTAAATAAAAGAGACTGGAAACAAATGTTAACAAAAAAAGTTATTATTCAATCTATGAAAAAATAAATTACCTCAATCTGATGTTTCACAGTGGTTGGCAGGGCCGGCTCTAGCTCTTTGGTTGCCCTAGGCGAGATTGAGTTTTGCACCCCCCCCCCCCCCCCCTCCTTAATTGTTAAGCCCACCGGCAACTATAGTTGCCAGTGTATAGTTGTCATTTTCCTTCTGTATTTTTCTAGATATTATCCATGTTTTATATCTTAATGACACACAAGCAGACAACCAAATAAAGGATTTCAAGAAGAAAAAAAAGTATTAATTTCCTTCCTGTCACATGAGACTGCCCACTTCCTACCCCTACTTCCAGGGAGCACAACGAAGGCAAACCCTCCCAAAGAAAGGATATTTTCATGTTACTAATAAGTATTTTTTGTTGACATATATCAACATAATCATGAAGGTCTCTAGAATCATCCAAACATAACAAATCTTACAACAGATCTATAGTTTTTTAGTATACTTAGTCAAACATAATAAATTTGATTATGAATACAGATTGATCTGTTGAAAGCAGTTATTTTGATTTAGATGCTAAATGTTCTCCTCTTATACATATTTGACATTGAAGGGGTGCATAGGCTACAACATATTTGCCCACCGGCAACTATAGTTGCCACAGATTCAAATACGATTTTCAAGAAAAAATACAAAAACCTGTGGAAAATAAATGCAGAACATGCCATTCAGAAAAAAATTGGGCACAAATGGGTTAAGTATTTATAAAAACTATACAAACAAAAATGCTCCTATAGTTACTCCAAGACTTAAAAAGCTAATTATGACTTAAATGATACACTCTAATAAATTGCACATACAAAAATGTTACAAAGAACGTTGGAGGATATTTAACAAATTATGACTCAAACTATGGATGAACAAACAAAAAGGCTTTTATAGTCACTCCAACACTTAATCAAGAAAATTAAGACTTGAAGGATCAACTGCAATAAATTGTTCATACACAAATGCTAGAAAGAATGTTCAAGGATATTTACCAAATATTAACTCCATAAACTGTGCAAAAACTCTCTTAAGCACCTGTAAAGACACTTAAGCAAATTATGACCCATAAACTGGATTAACTATGCCCTCTACAAACAAAAGTGCTATTATGGATACACTGTACTTACCACTACAAAATTAAAATATATAAGTTCTTGTAGCTCTATCCCTATCTTAAATAATAAAAGATGAACAGTTGTTTCTGGCATTTCTATTCACCTTCAAAATTGACGCAGCATTAAAATTTGGCTCGTCTGGATTTCCTTATTGTCAGTGAAATGCGTAGTAATATGTAGATAACTAGCTAGCAAGTGATAGCTTAGTGACAGCAATAAAACGTCCAATATTAGTTGATAATATCGATAATACGAAGTAAATTTATTTCGTTTGACACCTTTATGGCTGAGATGAGAAGACTTACCTCTATACTGGGCTTTCTTGTGATCGTCTGCCTTTCTCTTTTTCCATCCCTGTGCACTCGAGGGTTTAGACCGCTTCATTTTTGAAGAACGCGCCAGTGATGAGCACATGCCTGACCAACCGCCTGAACGCCTGTGTTCGACAATACTCACTATCAATTCAATCTAATAATCAGGTTAAGTAATTAAACGTGCGGCTGAGGGGGCGCCCAATGATGATCATGTTTAATAAACAGTATGTTTTATTTCGCTTGTTTTAATTCTATGCTTATTGGGAAGTAAGTTTAAGCGCGCCACAAGAGGGCGCCTGGCTGCGCCCCCAACACACCCGTCCGACCGCCCCTCCAATTCCTTTCTTCCCCGAGGTGCATGAAGAGATTGCGCGGTCCTGGACGTCCCCGTTGTCTTCCCGTGACCGTTTGGCGAACTCTTCACCTCCCTCGATGGAGCCGCGGCTCGTGGGTACACTGGGGTCCTCCCAGTCGAGCGCTCTGTTGTGATGCAACTGTGTCCGCAGAGTGCTTCGACCTGGCGCGGTGACCCAAAGCACCCCTCCAAAGCCTGTAGGTTTTCGTCGTCCCTGGTGGCGAAATCCTATAGAGCTGCGGGGCAGGTCGCCGCTTCTTTGCACGCCATGACAACTCTTCAGGCTTACCAAGCCAAGTTGCTATGTGACCA
>NC_137114.1:51478907-51493907 GCF_949357685.1 Gobio gobio
ATTTTTGACCCGAAGGTCCTGAGTGTGACTATTTTTTAGACTTTTCAAATCCTGTCCCCAGTTTTTTTGGGTGTTCATATACCAAGTACCAATAAAGTCACCAAGTTTCGGACCATTCCGATGAAGCTACGATTTTTAAAAAAAATTATTTTAAAAATTTGGGTCAGAAATGACCAAAGAGCCCCAGAGGGTTAAAAGTAATGAGTTATTAACGACATTAACACCTAAAACAAACAAATACACACACTTGTGTGAATGTGAACACGCTCGTTAAACTTCTTCGTTCATTCGCTCAGAAAGCCATAATGGAATCGGACGAGGAATGGGCCATGAATAAGAAGGTTGTGGATCTCTCATCGAAAGACATCAGACAAGCTGTGAGTTCCTGCGGTTTTCTCCGGATGTCTCTTGTTCTCCCGCCTCCGTGTCAGTGTTTGACGTTGTTTGTGTCTTCGCAGGTCCCACGAGGGTTGCCGTACTTCTCTGTGGATTTCGGACTGCAGGGCGGCTTTGCTCACGTCATCGAGAACGAGCACAAGTTCCCACACTATTTCGGAAAAGTAAGTCTTTGTGCTCGCGACTCTGGGCATGTTTGGATATTTTGATCTGATTGCAATGATTAAAATACATATTCTATATCTGCAATCATAATTAGGAGGCCATATTAAGCTCTTTTACAAAGTCTTGACCTACTAGAGCAGGTTTTCTTGCTGAAATGTTCATTATTTCCTCATATTCTCAATTGTTGCACGTCTCTTCCCAGTCTGTCAGTAACACTCTGTTTAGTTCCTGTCTCTATGAAGCCCCTCCTTCTGAAAAGCACAGTGTGCTCTGGTTGGTCGGCTGGAGCAGTGTATTGTCAAGTCAACTTTATTTATATAGCGCTTTTAACAATGCAGATTGTTTCAAAGCAGCTTTACAGTGTTAAACAGAATTTTATTCAGCCGTATAGCCATTTTGGAGAAAACGGTGATGTCATCAGTTCATCTCAATTATCATACAGTGACAGTGTGGGCTTTAGATCAATAATTTAGTTTATATGGTTCATTTAGTTTAATAATTAGATTTATTTGGATATTTAGTTGAAAAATGTAGTGTCCCCAACTGAGCACGCCAAGCCAGAGGCAACAGTGGCAAGGAAACCAAAACCCCATCAGGAGACCTAATGGAGAAAAATAAACCTTGGGAGAAACCAGGCTCAGTCGGGGTGCCAGTTCTCCTCTGGCCAATTAACAAACAGCGTATGATTATTATTCCAGAAACTTTACAGCTCAGAGGTCATATTAGATCGGAATATTCGAAAGATCGGAGGCAACACACCGGAGACGGGTTTATTGAGGATGCCGTGTCGATGAGGCAGTTTCAGGGGGCGTCTAATCACGGTCTCTGCAGACACTTCAGGGGCCTGTGTTGGTCTTCTCTGGGTGCAGGTCCACCATCTGATCTGGATACGGCCCGGATCCGGCTGACTGCAGTAAACCTCGGGATAAAACAGAGAGACTATCATTAGCGTAGATGTCATTCTTCTGATGATGTAACGAGTACATCAGGTGTTATGGAAACTGTTCCCGGTTCCGGCTGACCTAGTTAATGCAGCCTAAAGGCCTGTACACACCGGGACGAATATCGCGCGCGCTTATCGCCAGCGTTTTTTGTGCCGTTTTTCGGCGCGTCTTGAGTGTTCACACCCAAGCGATTTTCACTGGCGTTGCGCCGAGTGAACGTGCACATTCAGTAGATGCGCTCCCGGTACACAAGATGGTGCTGCGGCACTTTAAGCCTCTGACACTCGCTTGTCACACAGAAGGAGAAGAGAGACAGTATTTACGTGCTTGCCAAAACCACAGACATATTATGTATATGGACAAAACCATTCACACACTTTTTACTAACTGGCAAGCAGCATTAGCAGTTCATCTTCTTCTTTGTCTACTTACTACTTCTTCGTCGTATCAATGTGTGCTCGGCAAGACCGTTTTGTGCTTGAGCGCCACCAAGTCGTGTTTTACTGTCACTTCAGCAGCTCCAGGCACGTGAACAAAAGCGCCGATCTCATTGGTCGGACAGTTTTTTACGCGCCGCGTCAAAATAAAAAAACGAACCCGAGGCGTTTTTTTTTTAAATGACGCTTTTACGCCTGCCGTTTTGCGCGTCGGTGTGAACACTCACATTGGCGCCCATTGTTTAGTCCCAAGGCGTTAAACGTCGGCGATAAACGCGTGCGAAAATCGTCCCGGTGTGAACAGGCCTTAACAATCATTTAATTGAAAAAGTGTTTTATGTGTATGCCACAGTAAAAAGATGTGTTTTTAGTCTAGATTTAAACTGACAGAGTGTGTCTGCTTCCCGTACAATGTTAGGAAGACTGTTCCAGAGTTTAGGTGCTAAATAGGAAAAGGATTGACCGCCTGCAGTTGATTTGGATATTCTCGGTATTATCAACTGGCCAGAATTTTGAGACGCAGTAGACGTGATGGAGTATAATGTGTTAAGTAGGGGTGCTCCGATTGATCGGCAACCGATCTCGATCGGTCGATAATCGCTTTGGGATGATTGATCGGTGTCTCCAAAAAGGCTGATCTCATGAACCGATCTCATGCTGACGACACACAACCCCGCGCCTGCCGTGAGAGCTAGGGCATGACATGCAGCGACACCGTCTCATTCTCTTTCCAGCGCGGGTAAAATAATTATAATGCTGAAGGTGAGGTACAATTCATATTTCTATATTAAATAACTTACGCAGTCATTTGAAAACTTTCTGTGGGACGTCAGTTCACAAACAGCGCGTGTGAATCACCGCGTGCGCGCGCTCTCTCTCCATTTTGGAAATGCTCAAATGGCTTCACATCAGCGCATCGCATGTGCACTAAAATCCAGCTGCTCAGTTGACACAGGATTTGCCACTTTGCACAATCGAGGCAGTGTCGCATCGTCACTAAAGTTTTTCATTTGCATTTATTTTTGAGTCTTGCCAGTGTTCAAACCGCTCAGCACTCGCGCGCACGGTCTGGAGAGACGAGTGAACGTTTGTGCAACTGCATGTATCCGTGTTCGCTCTTAAAGTGACAGCTGTCGAATAAACTGCTGCTTGATGAACCTTTATGACACTCACTGCTCTTGAATGACCAACTTTTGCAACCTTAAATGTAAGGATTAATCTAATTTAATTTATTCAGGGAAGACCAATATTAATTTACATTTGATTTCTTATTAAATGTCTTTAGTATTTCTTACATCAATACTGTTAGACCTACCTGAAAAATTGTTTTTAAAAACAAAAATGCACTGCATGATCAAATATTTAGGTGAGATAATTATATACATTTATTATATACATGTATTTGGGTAAGATGGCCTACAGTAGCCTTAAGTTATCTCATTTTCTAAAATAAACACTTGGTGGTTCTTCAAGATCTTGACTCAGTTAATTTAGAGTTAGTTTCATTTCTACAAATGGTGCAAACTCTACAAATATAGATAAAAGATTGCCATTCCCCTGCCATTCTGTGATCGGCAATCGGCAGATCATGATCTTGGTGATCGGTGATCGGCCCCAAAAATGCGGATCGGAGCATCTCTAGTGTTAAGAGCTCGCTCAAGTACTGGGGAGCTAAACAATTTAGTGCTGTGTAAGTAATAAGCAAGATTTTAAAATGTATGCAATGTTTAATAGGCAGCCAGTGCAGTGTTTACAGAACTGGGCTAATATGGTCACACTTCCCGGTTCTAGTAAGAACTGGAGCTGCTGCGTTTTGGACCAGCTGGAGTTTGTTTATTAAGCGAGCAGGGCAACCACCCAGTAGAGCATTACAATAATCTAGCCTTGAGGTCATGAACGCATGAACTTGTGATTGGTCAAGCGCGGAAATGCCCCGCCTCTTACCATAACCCCCAGTTTCAACACATTACTAACGCACTCAACAGGCCCCTCCCCTTTATTCTGCGTATTAATTATTTAAATGAGGAATATTGTGAAGTATTCATTCCGGGAAGAAAACTCAAGATGGAGGCGTTTCAGGAGTTCAGAAACAGACTCTGATGTAGAGAAGAACTCCCGCTGAAGGGACTTTATTAAAATTGATTCAAATGTGATGCGTGTCAACATAGTCACTGAGATTTGTTCTGTGTCCGTCAGGAAATCCTGGGAGGGATGCTTGACCTGGAACCGAGACGATGGCGCAAACCCATACGCGAGAATTTCGACGACCAGCGTAAGAAGGTTCTGAAGTTCGCTCAGTGGTGGAAACCCTTTGACTGCACTAAGAGCGATAGCTAGCCACTCAGAGACAGCGTGTGGTCTCATTCTGAACTCTGATTGGCTGAGCCATCGCACCGCTTTCAAGACTTGCCTGAGTTTTTATTTTAGACTTAAATATGTTTGCGTTCAACAGTGGATTATCTGAAGAAGTGTTTTATTCGGACAGAAACCTTCTTTGAACTCAAGACATTTTGTTTTTCCTCCCAAACGTTCTCTCGTGTGTCTGCTGTTGTCTCGGATGAATGCGTGTAAAGCTCAGACTCCTGCTCCTGTCCAGTGGTGATGTAAATCAAGTTTTCCTGCGCAATTAAACTCAGAATAAAATATGACAAGACTTGCAGCTGCTCAGCTAAAGATGTGCTCTGGATTTATAATCTGATTGTGTTCAGATGACGCTCCTGTGAACCTGACCCTGAGTTGACCCCGTTGAGCACCGATCATCTGTGGGGTGACGTCCTTCCGCTGCTTCACTGAAAGGATTTGCTGTATTTTAGGCTGTGTTCTGCTCTCCAAGAGCATGCACACAAAACTGATGTGTGCTATTGTGTTTTCGAAGAAACTTCTGTTTTTAACTCTTCTGAGAAATAAAACGGCGAAAAGTTTTAAAGAGCAAAATTTTCAACATTTCATGAACAGTTCCACTCAGGAACATTGTTCAGATGCACATGCAGTCGGGTATTTTCATCCGATTCCAGTATTAAGTTTTCATTAAAATTGCCAAAAAATATGGTGCATGTTCAACATAGTCACTGAGATTTGCTCTGTCTCCACTAGGAAATCCTGGGAGGAACATGTGCGCATTTAAACTGTTGTGTCACAAATAAAATAGATTTTTCCAGCAGGTATTTTTGAAGAGATTTCAATGTAACTCTTCAGACAATTCAGGTTTCAAAAGGGGGATATTGACCGCCAAGGGGACGCTCGCAAGCACCCTTCTGAGACCTAAAATGACAAATGGGACACCCTGCGGTCTCGTGGACTTAACAGACACCTGCACGCAGAGGCCATCGTAAGTCCACAAGACCGAAAGTGCATATGAAGTGTGCCATTTGGGACAGGGCCTAAATGGCTCTCCTTATGAATGAGTCATTGAATCATTAGTTCACCCGATTGATTTGCTCAAAACGCTGATTCATTCAGGAATTTAGTAAATGGCTCTTTTTATGAATGAGTCATTGAATAATTTTTTCACCCAATTGATTCGCTCAAAACGCTGATTCATTCAGGAATTAAGTAAATGGCTCTTTTTACGAATGAGTCATTGAATCATTGGTTCACCCGATTTATTTGCTCAAAACGCTGATTCATTTAGGAATGGATTAAATGGCTCTTTTTATGAATGAATCATTGAATCATTGGTTCACCCGATTGATTTGCTCAAAACGCTGATTCTATTCAGGAATGAAGTAAATGGCTCTTTTTACGAATGAGTCATTGAATCATTAGTTCACCCGATTGATTTGCTCAAAACACTGATTCATTCAGGAATGGATTAAATGGCTCTTTTTATGAATGAATCATTGAATCATTGGTTCACCCGATTGATTTGCTCAAAACGCTGATTCATTCAGGAATTAAGTAAATGGCTTTTTTTATGAATGAATCATTTGTTCACCCGATTGATTTGCTCAAAACGCTGATTCTATTCAGGAATGAAGTAAATGGCTCTTTTTACGAATGAGTCATTGAATCATTGGTTCACCCGATTGATTTGCTCAAAACGCTGATTCATTCAGGAATTAAGTAAATGGCTCTTTTTACGAATGAGTCATTGAATCATTGGTTCACCCGATTTATTTGCTCAAAACGCTGATTCATTTAGGAATGGATTAAATGGCTCTTTTTATGAATGAATCATTGAATCATTGGTTCACCCGATTGATTTGCTCAAAACGCTGATTCTATTCAGGAATGAAGTAAATGGCTCTTTTTACGAATGAGTCATTGAATCATTAGTTCACCCGATTGATTTGCTCAAAACACTGATTCATTCAGGAATGGATTAAATGGCTCTTTTTATGAATGAATCATTGAATCATTGGTTCACCCGATTGATTTGCTCAAAACGCTGATTCATTCAGGAATTAAGTAAATGGCTTTTTTTATGAATGAATCATTTGTTCACCCGATTGATTTGCTCAAAACGCTGATTCTATTCAGGAATGAAGTAAATGGCTCTTTTTACGAATGAGTCATTGAATCATTGGTTCACCCGATTGATTTGCTCAAAACGCTGATTCATTCAGGAATGGAGTAAATGGCTCTTTTTACGAATGAGTCATTGAATCATTAGTTCACACGATTGATTTGCTCAAAATGCAGATTCATTCAGGAATGGAGTAAATCATAGATATCCATAATAAAGGCCAGATGTCCGCGCTGCTGGCCAATGGAGGTCGACGTCCCCACCTGGCGGCCATCTTGTCACAGTCAGCTCGCTCACTCATAACATTGTGTTTTAATGGTGGATGTACTTTTTAAATAACCATAACTTGCTCAATTTTCTACCGATTTTCAAACTGTTTGGTTTGTTATAAACATCAGATATGCAGTTATGACACTGCATACTTATTAATAATTATTAATAATTTGTTCAAGCACCCAGAATTATGGCCATGATTATGATTCGCTCAAAACGCTGACTAATTCAGGAATGGATTAAATGGCTCTTTTTATAAATGAGTCATTGAATTATTGGTTCACCTGATTGATTTGCTCAAAACGCAGATTCATTTAGGAATGAAGTAAATGGCTCTTTTTACGAATGAGTCATTGAATCATTAGTTCACCCGATTGATTTGCTCAAAACGCTGATTCATTCAGAAACGATACACCGCTGGTGTGTTGCTCAGAGACGGACAACAGTTCTGCTCTGGCTTTATGGGTAATATTTTCATTGGCCCAAATAAAACACAACATTAATTTCTTATTTGGCACATTTGCACTCATGCTATTCTGGACAAAAACAGCACTCATGTGATATTGCTCAACTATATTATATGACAAACTCATACAGGGGCATTTTTCACCCTGACATCTTAAGTTTTAGGGTCATAAGGTCAAGTATTCTATAGGATTCATCAGTGAGTATTGCTGCCCTACTTCATGTTCATCATCAATCAACTGTTGGAAATGTATGTTTAATAATGTATACAACTACGTATGTATATATAAACTAGACAGTCATGTAAAGGTCACTTTGCTCGTACTGTGTTGATTTATTTGTTCTGCAGCTGTTTAAGGACATCAGGAGACGGTGTGTAACAGTTGGTGTTTTATGAGGCTGTTAGACGCCACTATCACAGATCGCTCAGGGGTCACAGGTCACCTTGGAGGTCGTTGTGGCGTGACCTCACAGCTGCTGTAATGTGGGTGTATTGATGTTCATCATATGGCATTACAGACATGAACACACACACAAACACACACTAATTAGAACAGCAGGAACACTGAATTGCACAATTTGTCACGCAACACTGCACACACACAGACTGACAAGCGTAAAGATCCGGCCGCTCCAGTAAATGTCACACACAGGTGACAGTGGTGTAGGGTGAGTTATAGATTACATATCAGAATATGATTCTAAATGTGCGTAATTTATGATTAAATATGATTATATAATTGACTGCATATATTGTATTAAGTTTGGTCTTTGATTACACCAAATAAATGCTTGATTTTCTTTTATTTTTTGATGAAATTATGGTATAATGTGCATTAATGAATCGAGCTGAAGTACAGTATTATGTATTAAAAAAGCAGATTGCATCATTTTTGTAAATTATGTTATTTAGCACACTGCCTATAATCTTGCTAAACACAAAACTGACTTAATATATGCAATTCGATTTTAAAGCTCATTAATTATGTAATCAGATTTGCTCATATAAATCTCTTTATTTTTGTCTATTTCATCTAAATGCATGTTGTAGATCATATCGTCTTATTGTGAACGATTCACCCGTGTGTATTCAGGGCTCGACATCAACGCTTGTCCGGGACAAAACGCGAGAATGATTCGAGAACGAATCGGTTGAGTCAAAGATTCAATGACTCATTCATAAACAACTGCTCATTCCTGAACGAATCGTTTGAATGAATGACTCAATGACTCACTCATTAAGACCTACTGGCGGTTTAGTTTTATGTTTAAAAGTATCATTCTTTCCAACATTTCTTATTTATATATACCAAAAAATATAATCTTATATTTATACGTTATTTAATGCAGTTCTAATTTTTCAGTGCAAATTATTTAATTTGACTGGTAACAGCCCTATAGTGTCTTATTATTGAAATGTAATTTATTGATCAAATTTAAGAATTTAAGATAAAAGAAGAAGAATATATTTGATAAGATTAGGGGAAAATGCCCTTTATAAAGGTAAAAAATATCCCAAATATGCAGATTTAAATGTCAAAGCTGATTGAACACTGATGAGAATATTGCTTCAGAATAGGGCTCGACATTAACACTGTTTGAACGAATCGACTCAATGACTCACTCATTGAGACGCTCAGCGTTTGAACGAATCAACTCAATGACTCACTCATTAAGACAGTTAGCGTTTGAACGAATCGACTCAATGACTCACTCATTGAGACGCTCAGCGTTTGAACGAATCGACTCAATGACTCACTCATTAAGACAGTTAGTGTTTGAACGAATCGACTCAATGACTCACTCATTGAGATGCTCAGCGTTTGAACGAATCGACTCAATGACTCTCTCATTGAGACGCTCAGCGTTTGAACGAATCGACTCAATGACTCACTCATTAAGACGGTCACCTGACGCCACCTACTGGTGGTTTAGTTTTACGTTTAACGAAGTTCAGCGTTTGAACGAATCGACTCAATGACTCACTCATTCAAAACGGTCAGTGTTTGAACGAAGCGACTCAATGACTCACTCATTAAGACAGTCAGCGTTTGAACAAATCGACTCAATGACTCACTCATTGAGACGCTCAGCGTTTGAAAGAATCGACTCAATGACTCACTCATTAAGATGGTCAGCGTTTGAACGAATCGACTCAATGACTCACTCATTCAAAACGGTCAGTGTTTGAACGAAGCGACTCAATGACTCACTCATTAAGACTGTCAGCGTTTGAACGAATCGACTCAATGACTCACTCATTCAGACGGTCAGCGTTTGAACGAATCGACATTAATGACTCACTGATTCAGACGGTCAGCGTTTGAACGAATCGACTCCATGACTCACTCATTAAGACGGTCAGCTCATGTTTGACAGATTTAAATATGTCAAAGCTGATTGAACGCTGGTCAGAATATTGCTTCAGAATAAATTATATTTACAAAATTTCAACATGCATTTTTTTCCTTGTTGAACTCAAAAATATGTCATTGCGATTTATAAATAGCGAAGTTTGTGCTTTTTGTGCCACTGCTACCAAACCCTACTAATGATCGTTTTCAAACAGGTTATTTCCCAAATATCATATTGCACATATTGCATTGCTCAAACAGCAAAGTCCCAGTTTTTACACTTGTATTAATGGTCATAAATAGCAATAGCACGGACTCAACTATGAGTTGATCTGCTCTTGGACATTTGCTCATGGAAACCTGTTTGGAAATATTGTTGTGTTTGGTACAGAAATGACGCGTGTTCTTTAATGGTAAGAGTTGTTGTTGTATCCACGCACAATAAATGTTGATGTTTTTTCGAAACATTAAAAAATGTCTCTGTTCGTTTATTTATACACACCCAGACAGACACGAGGCAGATCCTGTGTTAAAGTGTGAACAAAAACAGGCAGAACAGGGAAAGTGGGTCAGACTCGGGAGTGGAAAGAGGGATGCTGGGAGAAGAGTGAAGGACAAAAAGAAGGAGAGAGAAGAGAAATATCCGGAAGGCATCAGAGGGAGAGACACACACAGTCTTCAACCTTCACCCCTGCTAACATGACCTGACTGTCTGTATCTCTCTCTCTCTCTCTCTCTCTCTCTCTCTCTCTCTCTCTCTCTCTCTCTCTCTCTCTCTTCTTTCACGCTGTGGATGAACAGAACGGTGTCTATGAAGGGTTTTAATTATCCAGGCCAGTGGTTCAACACACATGGTTTTAAACTATTATTTAATATGCTGTTGAACATGACATTATTCTAATGAGATGAATCCGGATCTGATCTGGTGTGAATGTTGCGGAGCTGCTTACTTTGGTCTTGAGTTGCATGTTGTATGTCTTGTATTTATATTATAGCAAAGCTGTTGGTTCAGCAGTTTCCACTAGCGTATTCATTGTTCATGTTCTCTTCTGTTCTATTCCACTCTGTTCTGCTCTGTTCTCTTCTATTGTGTTCTCTTCTATTGTGTTCTCTTCCGTTCTATTCCGCTCTATTCTGTTCTGCTCTGTTCTCTTTTATTGTGTTCTCTTCTATTCTATTCCACTCTATTCTGCTCTGTTCTCTTCTATTGTGTTCTCTTCTATTGTGTTCTCTTCTATTGTGTTCTCTTCTGTTCTATTCCACTCTATTCTATCTGCTCTGTTCTCTTCTATTGTGTTCTCTTCCGTTCTATTCCGCTCTATTCTATCTGCTCTGTTCTCTTCTATTGTGTTCTCTTCTGTTCTATTCCGCTCTATTCTGCTCTGTTCTCTTCTATTGTGTTCTCTTCTATTGTGTTCTCCTCTGTTCTATTCCGCTCTATTCTGTTCTGCTCTGTTCTCTTCTATTGTGTTCTCTTCTGTTCTATTCCGCTCTATTCTGCTCTGTTCTCTTCTATTGTGTTCTCTTCTGTTCTATTCCACTCTATTCTGCTCTGTTCTCTTCTATTGTGTTCTCTTCTGTTCTATTCCGCTCTATTCTGCTCTGTTCTCTTCTATTGTGTTCTCTTCTATTGTGTTCTCTTCCGTTCTATTCCGCTCTATTCTATCTGCTCTGTTCTCTTCTATTGTGTTCTCTTCTGTTCTATTCCGCTCTATTCTGTTCTGCTCTGTTCTCTTTTATTGTGTTCTCTTCTATTCTATTCCACTCTATTCTGCTCTGTTCTCTTCTATTGTGTTCTCTTCTATTGTGTTCTCTTCTATTGTGTTCTCTTCTGTTCTATTCCACTCTATTCTATTCTGCTCTGTTCTCTTCTATTGTGTTCTCTTCCGTTCTATTCCGCTCTATTCTATCTGCTCTGTTCTCTTCTATTGTGTTCTCTTCTGTTCTATTCCGCTCTATTCTGCTCTGTTCTCTTCTATTGTGTTCTCTTCTATTGTGTTCTCCTCTGTTCTATTCCGCTCTATTCTGTTCTGCTCTGTTCTCTTCTATTGTGTTCTCTTCTGTTCTATTCCGCTCTATTCTGCTCTGTTCTCTTCTATTGTGTTCTCTTCTATTGTGTTCTCTTCCGTTCTATTCCGCTCTATTCTATCTGCTCTGTTCTCTTCTATTGTGTTCTCTTCTGTTCTATTCCGCTCTATTCTGCTCTGTTCTCTTCTATTGTGTTCTCTTCTATTGTGTTCTCCTCTGTTCTATTCCGCTCTATTCTGTTCTGCTCTGTTCTCTTCTATTGTGTTCTCTTCTATTGTGTTCTCTTCTATTCTATTCCACTCTGTTCTGCTCTGTTCTCTTCTATTGTGTTCTCTTCTGTTCTATTCCACTCTATTCTGTTCTGCTCTGTTCTCTTCTATTGTGTTCTCTTCTATTCTATTCCACTCTGTTCTGCTCTGTTCTCTTCTATTGTGTTCTCTTCCGTTCTATTCCACTCTATTCTGTTCTGCTCTGTTCTCTTCTATTGTGTTCTCTTCCGTTCTATTCCGCTCTATTCTGTTCTGCTCTGTTCTCTTTTATTGTGTTCTCTTCTATTCTATTCCACTCTGTTCTGCTCTGTTCTCTTCTATTGTGTTCTCTTCTATTGTGTTCTCCTCTGTTCTATTCCGCTCTATTCTGCTCTGTTCTCTTCTATTGTGTTCTCTTCTGTTCTATTCCACTCTATTCTGCTCTGTTCTCTTCTATTGTGTTCTCTTCTGTTCTATTCCACTCTGTTCTGCTCTGTTCTCTTCTATTGTGTTCTCTTCTGTTCTATTCCACTCTGTTCTGCTCTGTTCTCTTCTATTGTGTTCTCTTCTGTTCTATTCCACTCTATTCTGCTCTGTTCTCTTCTATTGTGTTCTCTTCCGTTCTATTCCACTCTGTTCTGCTCTGTTCTCTTCTATTGTGTTCTCTTCTGTTCTATTCCACTCTATTCTGCTCTGTTCTCTTCTATTGTGTTCTCTTCTGTTCTATTCCACTCTGTTCTGCTCTGTTCTCTTCTATTGTGTTCTCTTCTGTTCTATTCCACTCTATTCTGCTCTGTTCTCTTCTATTGTGTTCTCTTCTATTGTGTTCTCTTCTGTTCTATTCCACTCTGTTCTGCTCTGTTCTCTTCTATTGTGTTCTCTTCTATTGTGTTCTCTTCTGTTCTATTCCACTCTATTCTATTCTGCTCTCTTCTATTGTGTTCTCTTCTGTTCTATTCCACTCTATTCTATTCTGCTCTCTTCTATTGTGTTCTCTTCTATTGTGTTCTCTTCTATTGTGTTCTCTTCTATTCTATCTGCTCTGTTCTCTTCTATTGTGTTCTCTTTTATTGTGTTCTCTTCTGTTCTATTCCGCTCTATTCTATTCTGTTCTGCTCTGTTCTATTCTATTCTGTCCTGTTCCCTTTTGTTCTATTCTATTCTGCTTTGTTCTATTCTTTTCTATTCTATTCTACTATGTTCCCTTCTGTTCTCTTCTTTTCTGCTCTGTTTTGTTCTATTTTTATGTTCTACTCTTTTCTTTTGTTCTACTCTATTCTGCTCTATTCTGCTCTGTTCTAATCTACAGTGTTCAGTTCTCTTCTATAATCTCAAGCAGAGCTGAGCTGATCTGTGTTCTGTTCAGTGGTTTGTCGTTACTGTAATTTGCTACAGAAATGTTCAAACCTCTGATATTATTATGCCTGTGACCCATCATCAGCGCATCCTGTCATAATGTGATTCAGTGGCCGCGGCGTTTACATGCACATCACTGTCCAGATGGTCAATATTCAGATCTCTGCCCAATAATACAGAAGAACAACAAGCTCCCTGAAGGATGCTCTACATCTGCTGGAATATTCCCATAAACACTGCAAACAAAACAAAGATGAGTGTGTTTCCCAAGAAAATACTTCAAAATTCAGTTCAATTCACGATTACTTGTGAAATCTACTAGCAATCCGCGTCCTGCTGTTCTCTATAGGGAATGCTGGAGATCCTCGTGCCATTTATTAGTAATTCTGCACAGTAATTGAATCAACACCTTAATCCTCATTCATGCCCTTGACAACAGCGCACGTGAGCGCAAAGATGTAGGTCACGCGACTCCTCCATCTCTATTGGTTTTTCTTTTAATGAATGTAAACGGGAAAGTCTCTGCATCACTTCAAAAACAAGTGCCCTGTATAATGAAGCGCATAATAATTCGGATTAATGCATGCGTGTTTTTGATGTCAAGAAATCAGAATATTAAATAACGGGGTTAGCGCGTGGCATTACATTCTCGTGCACGTGGACGTTTGTCAGGATCTGTAACCTGAAATGCCTTTAGTAATAAAAATGCTTGCAGTGTTATGTATATGGAAAGTGTGGCCTGCATTTTTTTGCATACGTTTTGGTTTATAGTTCCACGCTATTCTCTCTCTCTCTCTCTCTCTCTCTCTCTCTCTCTCTCTCTCTCTCTCTCTCTCTCTCTCTCTCTCTCTCTCTCTCTCTCTCTCTCTCTGAGGGGAGGGTGTAGAGGCTTTTTGCTGTATGTTAACCGATTGGCTGTTTCTTTAGTTCTGTGCGCCCTGGACGCTGGGGTATTTTTCATCTTTACGCGCATCTGAACGCGTGCCTCCTCTCCCAGCGTCAAACCCGCAGAGACACCCGCACGGACGGACGGACGGACGGATGATGAGGTCTCCGGGGGTCTTTATCGGTCTACGGAGCTGCTGGGTCACCGAGGGGAACGGGATTCGGTAATACGCACACCCCGCTCCATCCCACCCCACACCCACGCTGACAGAACCCGGGCTTTGCGCACTTGGCGATCCGGCGGTCCCTCCAGGCGCTGCTGCTGCTGCATTCGTTCGGGAGTGAGAGCGCGCGTCCCGGCTCCGCGATGGTTCCGTGTCACCTGCGCGTCTGATGAGTCCGCCCGCATCGGCAGCAGCATGTCCTCGCGGAAGATCTCCTCCGAATCCTTCAGCTCAATGGGCTCGGACTACCTGGAGAGCCCCGGGGAGGACGGAGAGTGCCCGTTCTCGCGCGTCTTCTGGAACGGCAAGAGCCCCGTGGAGACGCTCTCGTGTCCGTTCGAGGACGCGGCGGTCAGCAGGAGGGTCGCCCGCCGTAAACGCGTCAATCTGGACTCGCTCGGGGAGAGTTTGAGACGCCTCACCTCACCGACGGTACACACACACACACACACACACACACACACACACACACACACACGAGACAGATGTGCTCCTCACACACTCAGTATGTTATAAATGACATGGATGTTTAAATAGTAACATCTGGAGTCTACAGTAGAGCAGAATCTACGTGAATGGATATAGAGTAGACAGATGGTGGATATTCGTATAGTAATGTTTAAAGCATTTATGCATATTCATAAGAGAAAATAATCTAGAATCGGTCCCACGTGATATATATTGTTTGTTTGTGTTGGCTATACATGCATATAATGTGTATGCATGCATCAGGGTTAAATTAAGGATGGAGTTAGAATCA
>NC_137114.1:51501407-51528907 GCF_949357685.1 Gobio gobio
AAAGGTGACGGGACGTGCGTGTTTGGACTGGTGTGATGAGAGAGCTCTTGTTCACTAGTTTAATGCTGTCTTTGTAGTGTCACTCGTGAATCTGGGTCGAGCAACTTTTGACTGCGTTGTTTTTCTTCTTTTTAGACCCAGACAATTCAGCTGGCCCTGCAGAGAACAGTGGAGTTTCACAGACAGAGGGACATCAGGTAGATACACACACACACACACACACACATGCCCCTGAGAGGAATCGCACCGCTTTCATCTCGCTGTTGTTTCTCCTAGACAGCATTGAGAGAAGAACAAAGAGAATCCGGAAGAGTTGGACTTTTATAGCTCTATACAGCAGATTCACACTTTTAACCCTCTTTGGTCAATTTTGGGTTTTTTAGATCGGAATGGTGTGAAACCTGGTAAAGGTTTTGGCATTTGCTATGTGAACACACCAAAAAATGGACATGATTTGAAAAGGTTAAATGGTCCTAAAAAAATTGTCAAAAATGAGCGCATTGAAGACGAATTTCATCTAGTGGAAGCGTTTGGTTCTGCACACAAACAAATTGTTACTGAAAGCTCATTTTTTGAGATATCAAACTCAAATTTGGAGCACAGCTTGTTTCGATGTATAGCTTTCATTGTTTAGAGTAAAACGTGTTTTGGAAAATATATATTTTATATAAAAATTGAAAATAGTGTTTTTTCATAACAAGAAATGTTTTCGTGATGATTTTCGTGCTTGTTTATCGCCGACGTCTAACGCCTCGTGACTAAACAAAGGGCGCCAATGTGAGTGTGCACACCGACACGCAAAACGGCAGCCGTAAAAGCGTCATTTTTAAAAAACGCTTCGGGTTGGTTTTTTTATTTTGACGCGGTGCGTTAAAACTGGCCGACCAATGAGATCGGCGCTTTTGTTCACGTGCCTGGAGCTGCTGAAGTGACATTAAAACACGACTTGGTGGCCTCCAGCACAAAACGCTCTTGCCGAGCACACATTGATACGACGAAGTAGTAGTAAGTAGACAAAGAAGAAGATGAGCTGCTAATGCTGCTTGCCAGTTAGTAAAAAGTGTGTGAATGGTTTTGGCCATAGACATAAGCGCGTAAATACTGTCTCTCTTCTTCTTCTGTGTGACAAGCGAGTGTCAGGAGCGTGAAGTGCCGCAGCACCACCTTGTGTACCGGGAGCGTTCACTCGGCGCATCGCCAGTGAAAATCGCTTGGGTGTGAACACTCAAGACGCACCGAAAAGCGTCACGAAAAACGCTGGCAATAAGCGTGCGCGATATTTGTCCCGGTGTGTACAGGCCTTTAAATTCACTTTTTAAAAAGGCCACTTTTTAAAAAACTTTTTTCACTTCAGTAATAATCTGTCAAGTGCCAAGTGAGACCAAACTTCAGTCTGTGCTCCAAAACATTCAAGATTCATGACCCTTTAAAGGAACAGTCATTTTCCGACCCACCCAGAGTTAAACAGTTGCGTTTTACCGTTTTCGAATCCATTCAGCCGATCTCCGGGTCTGGCGGTAGCACTTTTAACATAGCTTAGCATAGATCATTGAATCTGATTAGACTGTTAGCATTTTGTTCAAAAAAAATTACCAAAGAGTTACCGCCAGCCCAGGATATCGGCTGAATGGATTCGAAAACTGTGAAACGCAACTGTTTAACTCTAGGGGAGTTTGAAAATTTGCCATTTTTTTTAAAATAGTGTGTTCCTTTTAAGCTGAAAATTTCCCAAAAAGTGAATAAATGGATTATAACTACTGCATAAATATAATTTAGTACCTTAAAATCCCCTAAAAATACAAAATATTGTAGCTGCACTATGTAACTTTTCCGTCCACTAGAGGTCGCCTGTTCAAAACAAAGGCGTAGTTTGATGACGGCACGTTTGAGCGCAGAATCTTGGGACATGTGGTCTTCACCTCACAGCCGGTGGGAGAGAATCGAGATCGGACTCGGGCAGAAATCATGTTGATGGATGCGATTATTAACGTTACTGTAGTGAAGCCGAGCAGGAGCGAGTGTTGTGGAGCTGAGGAACCCCTGGAGCGATTGTTAATAAGATGAACGCAACACACGCCTCGCAAGCAGCGGGACTTTTATTATGACACAGTCGGCGGTGGGACTTTTATTATGACACAGTCGCTCCTCCGCTCATGAGTGTGAGGTTACGCAGCTCTGTTGATCATATTAGACACATCTGAGTGTGTTGATGATGGGATGGCGTTACTCTGTGTGTTCTCTCAGCGGCTGCTATGACACTTGTTCACACTGCAGTGAGAGTAAAGCGTTTCTGCAGAATAAAACCAGAAACCGAGGGGATATGATGTCTTCCAACAGGCGACTCCCTCACACGTCCCGGTTCCTCGGTTAAAACAGAAATTTCTCACGATTTACAAATAGTTGGAAACATTTGGGATATTGTAAGTACTCAACTGAACAAAATGGATAACACTGGCTGAGTGGTTTTTGGATATTTTCCTGAAAAAAATTGTACATAGTGCAGCTTTAAATAAAAAACATTATCAAACTAAAATATAGTAAATTAATTTCATTGAAATAAAAAAAGGTAATTTTTAACCACCACGCGAATAGCACCAGAGGGTTAAAGGGGTGGTAAAACACATTCTTTCGAAGGCTTGACTGTGTTTGTGGGGTGCACTGTAACATGTGTTCATGCTTCGTTTTTAAAAAATTGCATTATTTTTCATATATTTGACCTTTATTCTACACTGCTCTGTCCCTCCTTGTAAAACGGTCTGATGCTTTCCGGGTTGTATGAAGCCAGTCCCTCAAAAATACGCAATGGGCTCAGATTGGTTAGCTGGCCCAGTGTGTTGTGATTCGCTAACCGCCTAGTGCACGTTTGTCGGAAACGTCACGCCCCTTACCGGAGGCTGTGCTTTGGTCAGTATTAGAAACAATGGCGTCAATAAAACCATACCAACCTGAGCCCGAATCAGACCCAGAACATTTGAGTGAAGATGATCGAGCAGAAACTGTTCAGTCCTCAAGAGTAAAGACTGCGGATCTATAATGATCGCTACTGAATGGCACTTTAACTTTTGTATTTTTAGAACGATTATAGCCAAATATCTGTCACAAGAACTAACCCAAAACAAACACTAAACACTGGCTTTACTAGTAAGTTAGCCAAATCACACACAGAACCATGTTTAGCATGCCTGTAGATAAACAATACATAAAAGCTCTAATCAAAGAATCATTTACACTAATGCCAAGTTCGCTGTTGAGATTTTAACGTTAGTGTTTGTAACGATAGGTGTTCGTCGGATAACGTTAAGTATGAATGAGCATTTAACAGACTGGTTTGCAGAACAGCGTTGTCATCTGTTTACTTCCTTGCTACAACCTATTACAGGAAAACACATCGATGAAAAATAAATCATACTTACAGGTAGTGGCCCGTAAACAGCTTCTGTTTGTAAATCCAGCTTTCAGGACAAGCCGTTGTGCAAATCCTGCATTGAACTTGCGAAGATTGTGGAAGCTTTCCTTCGTGAAATGTGCAGCGGGAGCCGCGCGCGCCCGTCGTGCATCCACACACTGGCAGTGTTTGTCTCGCGCAGCTGAACCCCGGCTCGTGTATGGCAAATACAGACAAATATTGTCCATTATGTCACATTTTCCAGTCTTCTCCTCCGACCCTGTCTGTCTCGTGATTTATGATGGGCAGCATATATCTGCGACCTGTTCGCCTCTGTCTCAAACACACATGCATATAACATGCTGTATGTTAAACGCTCTGCAACGCACCCCCGTCCCTAGGAAGGCTGAACAAAGCAAGTACCCCAGACCTGAAATCCGGAGGAAAATAACAGCGTTTCGTCTGCATTGCAGCAACACCACTCCAGCCTACTAACCACAACAACAGCGATACAAAATGGCCTCGCCCCCCCTTATTTAATATTCTCGGAGGAGGGGTTTATGTAAATATTGGGGTTGGTTGAGGAATGTGTGTAGTCGCCTACCGGCCGTTTGCTGTAGTCCTTAGAAATTGATTTCTTTAAAAGCAAATATCTCCCTTTGCTTTAAACTTTGAACGTTGTAACTTTGCAGATGTTGTTTATGCTCAAGCAGCAACATTACACTCTAGCTAAAGTTAGAATAGTGATATCGTGGTTTACCACCCCTTTAAAATGGATTTCATTTCATGTGATCCAAAATACCAAAACAAACTGATCAGTTTTGAACACTAGATATAATGATTTATCATTTCAAACCCAACAGACATTTTAGGTTTGGGTCTGTTGCTTGTAAAGTGTATGCCATCTTTTTTTTTATCAATAAATTACTACATATTACATATTGCAGCATATAGCAAATCTCAACCATATCCAATTATATTATCACCCAGGGTTGTATATACTGTATGTCCAACTTTATTCACATGCATCCAGTATAATCACGCCATATATATTACATAACAAATCTCAACAGTTTGATTGCTTGAATGGCAAATATACACTATATTATCGCCCAGCTCTAATCTGCTAAATGTCACTATGAGGCATTAAGATTAATATCATTTGAGACACTGTGTATTGTTAAAAGTGCTACACAAATAAATTTGACTTGACTTGATATACAAACATTTCTATTAGTGTGACTGAAGTGTCCAAATACTTTTTGGCACTGTCATCTCAACATTAGTCTCATTTGTTTATTTTTATTCCTCCACATAGGAATTATATGAGGAATATCTTAATATTTGGTATATTTTAGTTAGCCTTTTTCCTAACTTTTTAACACAAGTCCACCCTGGTAAATGTTAATCAAAATCTCACTCTTTCTCACACACAGTGGACAAGAGTTTGTACGAAGCTTGTCGGATGAGCAGAAGTGTTTGTTTGAGAACTCGCGCTGCGACAGCCAGACTGACATCTCAGGAATACTGAAGTACACAGCAACTATTTTAGGTAAGTGCTATTATATAGTTAACTGAAACTTTAAAGGGGAGCGTATGCCCCTTTTTACAAGATGTAAAATACGTCTCAGGTGTCCCCGGAATGTGTCTGTGAAGCCTCAGATCAAAATACCCCACAGATCATGTTTTATACCATGTCCATTTTTGAGTAGAAGGAAAAACTGTTTTTGGGCATGTGTCTTTAAATGCAAATTAGCTGCTACTCTCCACCCCCTTTACATTAGAGGGCGGAGCCTGCACAACTCGTGCCACCAACACTGTGCCAAAAACTAAAACATCTGTTTATTATCTGCATGTGTTTTAAAGCCATATCAGTCTAAACTTCTGAGATATGGTTTTCTGAGTGCACACACACACACACCTGAAGCACACGCACAGAAAGCTGCATGTCAGACGGGGCGTCCCGTGAGTATTCTCTTTCACGTCTTATTGCGCTTAAACTGTCACATATACACAAGTTTATGTCTATAACACACGCAGTTCACATAAACACAGTCGGTTATGTCTGTGAACATAAACAGCAAGTAAAGAAATCACACGTGTGTATTAGATCTGTGTATTAAAGTGACCGCAGCGTAATATCATAAGAACAAAAGAAAAACGAAATCACTGCTCTTGACTGAATAACTTTAATAGCTTTAATAAGAATACATTTGCTGCTGTTAAATACTGGCGAGGACAGTGTACAGCTCACTCAGGGGAGGGGCTATGCTAATAAGGTGGAGTCAGTCAGTGGTTGTGGGCGGGGCCTAAGCATATGTGATGTCACAGTGGGACCACATCCCTGAACAGCTCATTCAGACACTGTTTCAGATTTATGGGGAAAATGACAAATGGTGTGGATGGATTTTTACCACAATAGGTAGACACATAATTATTTTATATGTTAAAAACAATATAAAAGTGAATTTCGCAGAATAGGTCCCCTTTAAGCCATCCAGATACAGAAGCCACTTGATGTTGCCAATTGTAAATGAACCGTGTCCTGATTGGCTGATGATCTGATCTGCACTGATATGGCTTTAACGGGGTCCTATGATGCCTTTTTATGTCTTGATGTCGTTTTTGGGGTGTACTCGAATATGTTTTCATGCTTGATTGTTCAAAAACTTCATTATTTTTCACATATTTTTACATTACTACAGCTCCTCTCTCCCCAGTCTAGTTTCGATGAAGCCCCTCCTTCCGAAATACGAAACGTGCTGTGATTGGTTAGCTGGCCCAGTGTGCTATAATTAACAGGATAGCTTATAGCGTGTGTTTGGGAAATGTCCCGCCCCTTCATAACAGCGAGCTCCACTCACTCAGATGTAAATAGCGGATGCAGAATATTTACTATGAAGCATGCAGGATATTTTTTCACAAGATGAAATATAAGTCTCAGGTGTCCCCAGAATGCACCTGTGAAGTTTCAGCTCAAAGGTCATTTATCACACCATGTTGTAAATGCCCATTTTTGAGTGGAAGGACAAATATGCTGTTTTTGTGTGTGTATCTTTAAATGCAAATGAGCTGCTGCTCTCCGCCCCCTATCCAGAAGAGGGCGGAGCCTGTACAGCTTGTTGGTTTTGATCATCTCTATCACAGTCACACTCACGTGACATTGCAGTTCTTCGTCATTATAAAAGTTATTATTTGCTTGCGTTTTAAAGGGGTGCTATTCACTTTTTTTACTTTAGTTGGTGTTTGTGTTTGAGTATAAAAAAAGCGGATATTTGTTGGAAAACTATTGTAATTCAAACAGTATTCAACACCTTTTTTGGGTATTCCGTGGGCGGGATTATTTAAATGAGGAGCATTATGACTTCACAAGATCGTGTTGTAGTCCAAACAAGCTGTTCGCTGTAGTTCTTGGAAAGTGGATTCTGATAAATAAAATATCTCCCTTTGGAGTGCACTTTGAGCTTTGTAACATTGCAGATCTTTTTTATGCTCAAACAGCAACATTACACGCTAACTAAAGTTAAAAAAGTGAAAAAGCATAATAGCACTTCTTTAAAATGCATGCAATTAATAACTTTTATGATGATGAAGAACTGCAATGTCACGTGAGCGTGACTGTGATAGAGATGATCATCAAAACCATAAAACAGATGTTTCAGTTTTTGGCAGAGTATTAGTGATTGTGTCGTTCATGATCGATTAGTTCATTTTGAACAAATCTTTAATATGATTCGAGAACAACGAGTTGTCTCAGAGAACGATTCGTTCATTTTGTGTTGACCGCGCATGCGCAACCTCCCATATATTCTGTACAGGAAACAGAATTGATTAGCTCACCAGTCTCGAGTCTTCGGGTTTGAGTCATTCATTCATCAAGTCCCAGCCCCAGGGGCAAGGCTATGCAGTCACCGGAAACAGAAAAGATTAGTTAATCTCTCAAGTCTTCTCGTTCGAGACGTTCTTTCAAGTCCCCATAGGCTTATTTTTTATTCCAATAGTACTAAATGTGTTGAAAAATGTAGCATGTAACATTTTAATTAGATTATGCTGAAATGAACGAAATGACTTGAAAAAAGATTTGTTCATTTTGCTGAATGAGATTCAAAGATCAGAGTCAGTCAAATGATCCGAACTTCCCACAACTACAGAGTATCGGAGCCACGAGCTGTACAGGCTCCGCCCTCTTCTGGATAGGGGGCGGAGAGCAGCAGCTCATTTGCATTTAAAGATACACGCACAAAAACAGCATGTCTTTCCTTCCACTCAAAAATGGGCATTTACAACCAAGTGGCAACCTCTCGCAGTTTCTCTTGAAGCCAATACGCCAATACGGAAGTGACTTAAACTGCAGTTCATCGACTTCACAGACTCCAGAAGGAGCAGAATCTCATTGAGCTCATGTTAAAATGCCCAACTTTACAGCAGAAGAACACATGTTTACTGTCTGGGACAAATTGTGGTTTTGGTCTATACGGCTAATTTTGCCCTTCATGACGACTGTGAGGGGGGTGAATTTTTTATAACTCATTCGTTTACATTATATAAAGCCTTAAAGTTCTGCATAATTAAGGGCCTGTCCACTTTGAGTGACAGGTGGATTGCCATTTATCTGCTGTCTGTTAGTCATCACGTCACCTCAGCTCCGCCCACGTCCCGCCTCTTCACCCATTTTCTGTTATCTGGGAGTGACGCGCGATGACACGCTGCCAAGATGGCGACGGCCAGCTCGACCCTACTTTACGCTTCAAAACTGCTCATCAGAATCCTTTGGGTGACGTCACGGACACTACGTCCATATGTTTTTACAGTCGGTGTAATAAATGATCTTTGAGCTGAAACTTCAAAGGTGCATTCTGGGGACACCTGAGACTTGTATTACATCTTGTAAAAAATATCCAGCATGCTTCATAGTAAATATTCTATATGTGCAATGCATACACGTCAAGTACGCATGTGACTTTTTATGTTTTCAGATTCAGTGGTCTCATTATTTGTCACGATATTTCAACCAAATCTTGCAGTTCTAGTTCACGCACACACACACACACACACTCGCGGCAAAACTTTGACCTCAATACACACACTCCCTGACACTAGCGCACACTTTCCTAAAAACTCCCTCCATTGCTGCAGTCTCCATTCCCGAGCTGTTGCTAAGATACTAACTCTGCCATCCCTAACGAGAACACGTTTATAAATAAACCGCAATGAGCCATTTGAACTGAGCCCTGCCCAGCCAAAGCTACTGCGCATCTCGCTTTAATGCAGCAGAGCAACATCACTGGGTCTGCAGATATTGATCCGTTTGGGAATCGATGGTTTCGCTGGGGGGCCAGACCTTTAAACTTTTCCATCTTTATGTAAAAGCATGTTTATAAAACAGATAGTCCTGCTAAATACAGACTCCATGAGCCGTGTTCAATCCGGTGAAAATGTCAATAATAACCTGTGACTATGTTCCATATTAACACACCAAGTTGCTACATTTATAAATGTTTTTGTGTTGCTCTTATTAAAAGGTCACTGCATTATAAAAATATGAATTAATTTAAATATACACCACTGTTCAAAAGTTTACAGTCTTTATATAGGAGTTATATTGAAATTTTTCATTTGCATAACCCACGGTTGTACCAAACATGTGGCGAGACAAACATAATGGCCATGGTAAACATGAGAGAGCTCCTAATGTGAACTCATGGTGTTGGCAACACCCCGGCCCCTTCTTTTTTACTATTTAATGTATATTTACTTGCTTATTATGTATATGTTTACCATTTTATTGACTTAATTGATTGTTTTTGTTTTAGTGGTTTGTTTATATGTCAATACATGAGTGTTTATTTCCAGGATTCATTGATAAATAGAAAGTTTAAAAAACTCAATTTATTTAAAATATAATTTTTTGTAACATTATAAAAGTAACTAGACGAGTAAAGGTTTGATGATGGCTTGACAAAGCCAGGTCTGAAAGTTTAAAATAACTTGAAAGGTTTGAAGGTTTTACTCAGAAAAAGTTAAAAATGTTAAGAGCAATTTGCTAGCATGATTTAACATGTTGCTTACATGAATTAGCAGGTTGTTCGAATGTTACTAGCATTAATTAGTATGTTGTTAGCATATTTTAACACGTTGTTAACATTGATTAACATATTGCAGGCATGATTTTAGCAGGTTGCTAGCATTAATTAGCATGTTGATAATGGGACGTATCATTGTTAACATGAGGTAGCATGTTGTTAACATGAATTGGCATATTCCTATCATGAATTAGCATATTGCTATTATGTTTTAACACACTACTAACCTAAATAAGCATGTTGATAACATGATTTAACACATTGGTTGCATGAATTAGCATGTTGTTCGCATGTTTGACATGTTGTTAACATTTTAACACATTGCTAGCATTATTTAATACTTGGCTAACATGATTTAGCATGTTTGCTAGCATGTGTAGCACTGCTACCTTAAATTAGCATGTGGATAACATGGTTTAACAGATTGGTAGCATGAATTAGCATGTTGTTAACAATTAAACTTGTTGCTAGCATTATAATACTTGGATAACATGAATTAACATGTTGTCAGCATGTTTTGGCATTTTGTTAGCATAATTTAACACATTGTTAGCATTAATTAGCATTTTTTATCACATTGTTAACATGAATCAACATATTGTTAGCATTTTTATCACATTCCTAACATTAATCAACACATAGTTAACATGAATTAGCATGTTTTATCACATTGTTAACATGAATCAACAAATTGTTAGCATGTTTTATCACATTGCTAACATTAATCAACACATTGTTAACATGTTTTATCACATTGCTAACATTAATCAACACATAGTTAGCATGAATTAGCAGGTTTTATCACATTACTAACATGAATCAACAAATTGTCAGCATGTTTTATCACATTGCTAACATTAATCAACAAATTGTTAGCATTTTTTATCACATTGCTAACATTAATCAACAAATTGTTAGCATTTTTTATCACATTGTTAACATTAATCAACACATTGTTAATGTTTATCACATCGCTAACATTCATCAACACTTTGTTAATATGTTTTATCACATATAACATTAATCAACAAATTGTTAGCATGAATTACCAGTTTGTTAACATGATTTAACACTTTGCTAACATGTAAACATAAATTAGCATATTGTAACACTTTGCTAACAGGAATTAACATGTTTCTAACATGAAATAGCTTGTTGCTAGCATGAATTAACATTTTTCTAGCATGAATTAGCATGTTGTTAACATTTTAACACATAGCTAGCATGATTTAACACATTTAACACAAAATTAACAATTGCCAGCATGTTTTAGCATTTTGTTAGCATTTTTTAGCACATTGTTACAATGAATTACCATTTTGTTAACATGATTTAACACTTTGCAAACATTAATTAACATGTTGCTTACATGTTAGCATTAATTATCGTATTTTAACACATTGCTAACATGATTTAACACTTGCAAACATGAATTAACATGTTGCCAGCATGTTCTAACATGTTATTAGCATCTTTTAACGCTTTGTTCCATGAATTACCATTTTGTTAACACTTCACTAACATGAATTAACATTTTCTAACATGAAATAGCATGTTGTTAGCATTAATTCGCATTTTGCTAGCATGAATTAGCATGTTGATAGCATGAATTAGCATGTTACTAGCATTTGTTCTAAGGTAGTTGCTAGTCTTTACAATGATAGATACGTAGGGGATGAAGCTTAATAACCCCTCAATGAAAATCTACGGGACTTTTATGATTTTTAATATTAATTTATATGAAAACCATAAGTCGAATCAGTTAGAAAAGTTAAAGCACACCGCGTCAAGACAGTCTGAAGTTTCTGGGCTGAGTTTGGTGGTTGTAGCTTGAAAGCTCTAGGAGATACTGTTCAAAAAGTTGTTTAATAGTAGATCAGACAGTAAGTTCTGGTCGTGTATTTTCATTGGAACAATTTTTTTGCATTATTTTGCGCAGGCGTGGACTTTGCCACCATTCGCGGCCGATTCGGGGAGGAATTCTTTGGTTTGTGTCTGGAGGAGAACGAGAGGGTTCTGCGAGCGCTCGGCGGGAACCTCCAGGACTTCTTCAATGGTTTCGACGCTCTTCTAGAACACATCAGGACGTCCTGCGGCCGCCGAGCTTCGTCCGAGGCTCCCTCTTTCCTATGCAAAGATGCTCCTCAGGAAAAGGAGGAGCCAAACGCGGAGAGCGAAGGGGGACGGACTCTTCTCCTCCACTGCTTCAACCCCGACCCTACCGTGGGCGTGGCCATGCCGGGATTGATTCGAGCCGCCGCCCGGCGCATTTACCAATCAGATGTTTTGGTGGAGGAAGCCCCTCCCACGTGGCTGCACACAGCCAATGAGGACGGCGAGCTCTCGGCGGACTCCTCCCCCTCGTCGTCTCCATCTCCGCCGTCCTCTTCATCCCCAGCCTGTTTGTCCTTCCTCATTCGAGAGGTTCGGACTCCACCCGTGCCCTCGTCCCTGCCCCCTCGCCAGCTGTCGCGCTCGCCGCTGGATTTGCGCATCGGCCTGAGCACGTTTTGCCGGGCCTTTCCCTTCCACCTGGTCCTGGGACCCAACATGGAGGTTCTGCAGGTCGGGGAGGGACTGCGGAAACAGGCCAAGAGCGACCCGCACCGGACACTCACATTCTGCAACAGCTTTGAACTGGTGTCTCCCAGAATTCCCTGTTCCTTCCAGAACATCCTCCTGCGGCTGTCCACGCCATTCACCATCCGCACACGCCCAGACGGATCGGCACTCGACGGCAGAGAGAAGGTAAGAGGCGCAGTTGCGTGACTGATCTCTAGGTCCTACATTTTTTTTATTACACTGAATCAGACTCTTAAAGCAGCACTAGGTAACTTTTCAACCTTTATAATATATTTTCAAACCTCTTGTGATGATACATCGACTTACAATAGGTTGAATGACACGTCTGCCATAGCCTGACGGGGTCTATATCGTTTTTTAATTGTACTTTTAAACTTCAGGTTTCGGGTAGTAACCCGAGAACAAAAAGAACTACAAAATTCGACCGCTTTACGGCATATACGTCACTTCCACCACCACCCCCACTTCCTTAAATTCGGACGTGCGAGCCAAACTATCATTTGTTTGCCGAATGTTATAGTCATGGCCGAAGCAGCACAGAAAAAGAAGAAAGCAAAGGTTTTGTCGGAGGAAAGCAAAAAGAGGAAACGAGAAAGTGATGGGATTAAAGGCAGGACGAGGATCAACATTGGGCCAGCGTTTGCTCGTTGGCGTAAGCTGAAGGAGGAGGGGCTACATTCTTGCAAGTAAATACATATGATAAGACGTACAAAATCATATTTTAGGATACCTAACATGTCTGTGATATTTGTTTATTTGTCCTGCCTCAAGCTATAATGCAAATCGATTTTTCAAATTTGCAGATTCATCTATGGTAGCTTGATATGATAATATTGACGATATATGGTGATTACCTACCACTCAAACATTGAATTGAAGTATCATATAGATTCTGTAAAACGGTAACCAATAGACTAGGCTACTATAATGATGCTGGCTTGTAAACTTGAGAATCGCGATCATTTGGCGTTTGAAAAAAATAAAACCCATGAAATTATATTCATATGACATGCTGAAACATATGCCACTGTACCTGGGATGAAGACGTTTCACACGCGACGCAAGCAGAACACCTGCATGTGAAATCCATAGACAGGTGAACTCCTCCCGCAGTGTTCAGGGCTATCATAGTTGTCATGTCAACAAATGCACGTGCGATGCATCCCCTGATGTAGAATGACAGTTTACGACAGTAATAGAGGACAATACTGTTTCCCAACTGTAGGGGGAGCCCGAGAGCAAAAACTACCTAGTGCTGCTTTAATGATTCATTAAAAAGAACCGACTCAAAAATTATTCATTCACAATTTAGACATCATTAGCTCTGATTCTATCCAATAGAAAATACCAGACATGTTGCTAATGTTTATCACTTTTGCTAGCATGATTTAGCATTTGGCTACCATGAATTAGCATGTTTTTAGCATTATTTAACACATTGCTTACATGTTTTAACATTGTTGCTAACATTATTTGGCATTTTGGCTAACGTTTTATCATACTGTTAGCATTATTTATCACTTGGCTAACATGAATTAGCATGTTGTTAGCATGATTTAACACATTGGTAACTTGTTGTTAACATTAATTAGCATATGGCTAACGGTTTATCACACTTCTAGCATTATTTAACACTTGGCTAACCTGTTTTAGCAGTTGAATAACATTAATTGCATGTTGTTAGCATGATTTAACACATTGATAACATGTTTTAACATTTTGCTAACATTAATTAGCATGTTGCTAATGTTTTATCACATTGATAACATGATTTAACACTTGGCTGACATGAATTAACATTTTGTCAGCGTGATTTAACACATTGTTAATCTGTTTTAGCATTGCTGCTAACATTAATTGGTATTTTGCTAACATTTTTATCACGTTGTTAGCATTATTTAACACTTGGCTAACATGAATTAGCATGTTGTTAGCACAATGAAACACATTGCTTACATTTTTTGGCATTGTTGCTAACATTAATTAGCATATGGTTAACGTTTTATCACACTGCTAACACGATTTAACACTTGGCTAACATGTATTAGCATGTTGTCAGCATGATTTAACACATTGCTAACCTGTTTTAGCATCACTGCTAATATTAATTGGCATTTTGCTAACATTGTTATCACGTTGCTAGTATTATTTAACACTTGGCTAAAATGATTTAGCATGTTGTCAGCATGATTTAATACATTGCTAACCTGTTTAAGCATTGCTGTTAACATTAATTGACATTTTGCTAACCTGTTAATCACATTGCTAGCATTATTTAACACTTGGCTGACATGAATTAGCATGTTGTTAACGTTTAATCACATTTCTAACATGATTCAATGTTTGGCTAACGTGAATTAGCATTTTATCACTTTGCTAACATGTTTTAACATGTTGCTAATGTTATCACATTGTTAGCAGGATTTAACACCTGGCTAACATGAATTAACATGCTGCTAGTACGTTTTAACATGTTGCTAGCCCAAATGAACATATTTAGCACATTGCTAACATTAATTAGCATTCATTAGATTCATTAAACAGAACCGACTCTCAAATTGATTCGTTCACAGTTTGGGCATCATTAGCTCTGATTCTAGCCAATAGAAAATACCAGACACATGAACCGATGAGCTGATTGGTTGGGAAAAGTGTGTGTGTGTGTGTGTGTGTGTGTGTGTGTGTGTGTGTGTGTGTGTGTGTGTGTGTGTGTGTGTGTGTGTGTGTGTGTGTGTGTGTGTGTGTGTGTGTGTGTGTGTGTGTGTGTGTGTGTGTGTGTGTGTGTACAGTAATGCAAGTAATTTTGGCAGGAATTAAATGGTCTCGTTAAAATGTGTTATTGGTAGTGTACCAAGAAGAAGAGCAAAGTCAGAAGGCATTAAAGCGAATCAAAATGTACAATGATCCAAATCAGCTTCACTCATAATCCGTTCATTGTCTCTGAGAAAATCCCAGGTGTCCCACTTAAAATGACAAGATTGTGGAAGTGTTTTTGTGTCTGCTCATCTCATAAATACCATCATTCTGACATGACTTTCTGGCAATATTCGACAGTACATGCACTAATTATGGAATGTGCCAGCGCTGAAAGCTGTTGCCAAACCCGGAGGATTATTCCGAAATCTGTGCAGATTATTATGAAATGATTTGGAGAGAGATGCAGTTTATGCTCCGATGTCCTGGAGAGAGGCGTTACCGCGTTACCACACACACACACACACACACTCGCACACAAACACACTCACACACACAAACACACCCACATTCTCACACACACACACACACACACACACACACATTCACACTCTTCACACTATTCACACATAAATCCTCTGCAGAGGTGAGAGCTGATCCGTTACTGGTGAACGAGTTAAACTCTTTCTACGCTCGCTTTGATGGTAATCGCGGCAGCGCGACTCCGGCGAGTGACGCGTCAGAGAGAGTCCCTCAGAGCAGCAACGGTCACGTGATCTCTGTCTCGGAGGACGAGGTTCGGAGGGCACTCAAACGTGTGGATGTCAGGAAAGCTGCTGGGCCGGATGGTATTTCAGGTCGTGTTCTGCGGTCCTGTGCTGATCAGCTCGCAGGGCTCTTTACATCCATATTCAACGAGTCCCTTGCTACATCTGTTGTCCCCACCTCCTTCAAACGATCCTCCATCATCCCTGTACCTAAGATCAGTAAACCCTCTTGCCTAAATGACTATCGTCCAGTGGCTCTCACATCTTTAGTCATGAAGGTCTTTGAGAGACTCATTAAAAACAACATTTGCTCCTCCATTCCTGACACTTTGGACCCTCTTCAGTTTGCCTATCGTCCCAATAGATCGACTGAAGATGCCATTTCTCACGTCCTTCACTCCTGCCTCACTCACATCGACAGCAAAAGTGGGAACTATGTCAGGCTGCTATTTATTGACTATAGCTCAGCCTTTAACACCATAGTTCCCATTAAGCTAACACACAAACTCCTGGATCTAGGCCTGAATTCTTCTCTCTGCCTCTGGATTGAAGATTTCCTCACTGGCAGACCCCAGGCGGTGAGAGTAGGCCAGTTCACCTCCACCTCCATCACCCTGAGTGTTGGAGCTCCACAGGGCTGTGTGCTGAGTCCCCTGCTCTACTCTCTCTACACCCATGACTGTTTGTCCACACACAGCTCCACCTCTATCATCAAGTTTGCTGATGATACTGTTGTCCTGGGTCTCATCTCCAACAACAATGAGACGGCATACTTGGACGAAGTGGAGCAACTGACATCATGGTGCCAGGACAACTGTCTCTCTCTGAATGTTAACAAGACCAAAGAACTGATTGTGGACTTCAGGAAGAGACAGCATCGGTCATACTCCCCTCTCATGATCAGCGGGACACCGGTAGAGAGAGTGAGCAGCTTCAAATACCTGGGTGTGAACATCTCCGAGGATCTGACCTGGACTACACACATCCAGACACAGGTGAAAAAAGCCAGGCAAAGACTGTACCACCTGCGCCAGCTGAGGAAATTCAGGGTTTCACCAGCCATCCTGAAAACTTTCTATCGAGGGGCGATAGAAAGTGTCCTGACTCAGTGCATCACAGCGTGGTACGGGAACAGCACCAGTCACGACTGCAAAGCCCTGCAAAGAGTGGTGCGCTTATCTGAGCGCATCTCAGGCTCAGCTCTCCCGTCTCTGCAGGACATCTTCACCAAACGCTGCAGAGGTAGAGCTACTAAAATCATCAGAGACATTAATCACCCTGCAAACTCTCACTTCACCCTGCTGCCATCTGGTAAGCGCTTCCGTAGCCTGATGGCAAAGACTGAAAGACTCAGGAGGAGTTTCTTCCCCCAGGCCATCAGACTCCTGAACTCAGTCACGTGACTCACTTCACCCCCGCACACACATAAACATCCAGTCTTTTAACATTAACATCCACATACTGCAATTGCACTGCACTTTACGTCCCTATTGTTACTGCGTAACAACCTGTAATAAACCTTGCACATTATACTTCTTTATATATACATATTATATATTTTATGTTAACCACTTATTTTTAAGTCTACAGTTTATCTCACTTATCATACCCACATACTTTTTATATTTTTATTTTTATCTTATTTCCTATTTTTATCTTAACTTGATTTATTTATAATTCTACTTATGTTAATACTTTTTATTCTAATTTTATTCTATTTCTATTTAATTTCTTGTAACTGTTATTTGCACTGTCCATGGAGCGGACCTGTTTACATTTCACTGCCAGTTGTATATTGTGTATATAACTGTGTATGTGACAAATAAAACTCTTGAAACTTGAACTTGAAACTCTCACATTCACACAAACACACACGCACACGCACGCACTCACAAACACACACAAATAAACACACGCACACACTCACAAAGACACGCACTCACACTCACACACCCACACACAAACACATGAACTCAAATCAAACGGGTGCGCCAGGGTTGCCAGGTTTTCATAACAAAATTCGCCCAATTGCTACTCAAAACTAGCCCAAAACAAGCCCAATCATGTTTCTCCGGTAAAAATCGCATTTGGGGGGTAAAATATGTGTCTTTTTGGTAGGGCTGCCTGCTAAAATTCGCAAATCCCGGGGCAAAATATCACATAATTGGGGTCGCTTCAACCCGCGGACATGAAAAACAGCCGCGGCAACAGTGTTGAAGTAGCCCTTGGCAACACTGGTGCGCATGTGGGCAGATCCTGGAGCAAAAGCGGCGGTTGCCATGGTAGCGAGAGAGAGTGACAGGCGCCCAAGCCAATCACTTGATTCGGCCCGAACGAAAATAATGAGCGGTGTTTATTGCAGATTAAAAAGTCTAGAGTCACTCGATTTTTATACTCTCTTTTTCAGAGTACTTACATTTTAATTATGTAGTGACATATAAAGCAAGTTTAAACAAATTTGGACAAAAGTGTTTTAGATCATTCTTACCTACCCTACCTTTAACTATTTAACAAGGTATTATAGTCATCTGTTGCAACTTTATAATAACCATCCAGATAATGTTTATAGACAGTTTGCAAACCAACTAGTAACCCTTAACTAAGTGTTAGGAATATCTGGTCCATCTATCTATGTAATGTTTAAAGATGTTTTAAAAATGGTTTCTTAAAGGTTTACAAAAAATGTTTAATGGTACAGTGGTGTTTTTTGTTGAAAATTTAAAAATTTTATGCACATTATATGCAACAGCAGCATTTGCACTGTAAACATTTTTTATTTCTGCCCTCATATCCCCCTGAGACAAGAGAATTATGCATTTTATTTCTGGAAAAAATCCTCAGATGACGCAAATATCGTCATCAGAGGATTTTTTGGCCAGAGGCTAGAGACTACAGCCAGCAGATGGAGCTGTTCCGCATGTTATCAACCCGCCCACAGGGGAGAGATCTCACACACAGAATGTAAATGCGCTCGGCTCGGCCTCGGACATTCATAATGCGATGCAGAGCAAAGTGAGTGTTTCAACTTTTCAATGAATTCCTATGAAAGTTTAGCTTCCATATGCGATCAGCAAATGCGCCAGACTGGACACGCGCTGAGAATGACAGGCGCGCTTAACGTTACCTCAGCTCTGCTCAGCTCTTACTTCCCTCTTGTGCTCCTGCTGTGTTTGTCCTGTGACGTTCGTTCAGCTCACTCACACTTTATTGAAAAGACACGTTCAGTTTTTAATTGTAGTGTTTATTCTCTAACTGAACGAAATGATTGTATTATTTTGTAGATCAAAACGACGCTGGGGCCGGTGTAGGGAGTGGCCTCGTAGGGCAGCGAAGCAAGTGCATTCTGGGAGTTGTTGTCTTTCACCCACATGTCTTTTCTCAGTCTAGAAGGCACCAAATACAAAAATTATTTGACATTTCTACTACATAAATGACACAGTTTAAATACACACTCATCTTCCCAGCGCTGAAGTGCCCCTTTAACCACGCCCACTTTTATAGCATTTTTCAAAGCCGTGGTGAGAACTGACGGCTGCTGAAACTGGGGAGTTTGAGTTAAGGGGTGGTTCCGTGGTTTTTTTCTAGGCTTAGTTGTGTTTATGGGGCGCAGTATAACATGTCTTAATACTTTTTTTTTTTTTTTACGCCTTAGTTTTCTTATATTTTAGATTAGATTAGATTAGATTCAACTTTATTGTCATTACACAAGTACAAGTACAAGGCAACGAAATGCAGTTTAGGTCTAACCAGAAGTGCAATAGCAGCAAGTGCAGGATATACAATGGATGCGTAAGTGCAGGACATGGATATGTACTGAATATGTATAAATATGTATAAATAGAGAGACGTTATTACTATAAACAGAACTGAATTTACAGGTGAATATGTACAGTGAATAAATATACAGATGGCTATTACTATAAACAGAATTTACAGGTGAATATGTTCTATGAATACAATATACAGATGGCTATTACTATAAACAGAATTTTACAGATAGAGGTATACAATAATATGTTAGGCTAATATGAGGAATAGCAGTGGATTAGGGTAGTGCAATAAATTATGGACAGAGCTATCCGGAAAAAAAAAAAAAAAAAAGTGTAAAGTGCAGTGGAAAGTGGTTGCATATTACAGTTAGAAGTACAGTGCAAAATGCAAATGTAAACATTGGTACTATAAATACAGTCGGCAGTGCAAATGAGCATAATCCAGTTAAGATATGGCAGTGTAAGATGCATATGTAAACAGTTGTTACTGTGATAAACAGTCGGTAGTGCAAATAACAAAGTGAAGGAAGATGTGAGGTAGGAGAGTTAGCAGTTTATGAGGGAAGTGGATCAACGGGGGTTTGAGTTCAATAAAGAGACAGCTCTGGGGAAAAAACTGTTCTTTAGTCTGCTGGTCCTGGTCCGGTGGATCCTGAAACGCCTGCCGGAGGGCAGGAGAGAAAACAGTCTGTGGGCTGGGTGAGAGGAGTCCTTGAGGATGCTGCGAGCTCGATGCAGACAGCGTTTCCTCTGGATGTGCTCGATGGCAGGCAGTGGAGTCCCAGTGATGCGCTGGGCAGTTTTCACCACCCGCTGCAGTGCCTTGCGCTCCGCAACAGAGCAGCTCCCATACCACACTGCCACACAGTTGGTCAGGATGCTTTCTATTGCGCAGCGATAGAAGTTCACCAGGATAGCCGAGGAGAGCTGATTCTTCCTCAGTGTCCTCAGGAAGAAGAGGCGCTGGTGAGCCTTCTTGACCAGGCTGGAGGTGTTGGTCGTCCACGACATGTCCGCAGAGATGTGGATCCCCAGGAACTTGAAACTGGAGACACGCTCAACAGCCATTCCATTGATGTGGATGGTGTCGTGTGTGCCTCTTGACTCCTTCCTGAAGTCCACGATGAGCTCCTTCGTTTTGGTGGTGTTGAGGAGCAGGTTATTATCAGTGCACCATGTGGCCAGATGCTGGATCTCTTTTACCTTTATTCCACACAGCTGTCTCCACTGTCCTTTGAACGACTTGTTTGCTTCCTGCTTCTGTGAAGCCCATCCCTCCGAAAAACGCAATGGCCTTAGATTGGTTAGATGGCCAGATGTAGTTTGTAGTTCTACAACAGCTCTCTCTCTCTCTCTTTCGTAATGACTGCGACGTGGCCTCGCCCACTTTGTTGCGTGTTCGCGGGGGCAGTGTTTATGTTAATAGCAGGTGTTCATGATGTCACCGACCCGGGAAGAAGCTTGTTGTAGTCCAAACCAGCCGTTTTTTGTAGGCAATAAACTGCCATAACTTTAAAAGACAATATCTCCGTTTGCATGGAACTTTCAGCGCTGTAGCTTTGCAGATACTGTTTATGCTCAAGCAGCAACAATACACACTAACTAAAGTTAAAAAAGTGAAATCGCATGCAACCACCCCTTTAATGATAACAACACTGAACTTGCGATTACGACTTCTGAACAAAAGATGCGAGTTGCGTTTTGTCCCCTGTAAATGCCTGTTCATTGTGCTATCCTACCTATGCGTGAATACCTGACCGCTTGCGTTTCACCATTGGCATTTACCTTATAGTTTTTTCCCGCTGTCCCGTCAGAACTGAACCTCACTTTCTTCTCAACGCCGAGCTCATTCAAAAGCAGTGATACATTTCAGGGTTTCGTCTTGGTTCTGCGTCATTTATCAGGAGTATTTATTTTTATCTGAGTAATTTGCAGGGTGCTGATGGCGGGAACAGGCCGTCCCGCTGGAGACATCAGCGCCTCGCTCAAGGGTACAGTGCTGATTGTGTTAGCAAAGAAAAGTGCTTTGTTACCAAGTTTCTCCTGTGTGTGTGTGTGTGTGTGTGTGTGTGTGTGTGTGTGTGTGTGTGTGTGTGTGTGTGTGTGTGTGTGTGTGTGTGTGTGTGTGTGTGTGTGTGTGTGTGTGTGTGTGTGTGTGTGTGTGTGTGTGTGTGTGTGTGTGTGTGTGTGTGTGTGTGTGTGTGTGTGTGTGTGTGTGTGTGTGTCCTGAAGCTGGCTACTGGACTGAGGAAGATAAATGTGAACAAATATGAATAAAAAGCATAACACAGTGTCAGCACTAAGAGAGTTTGCATAATACTGAATCCGTCTTAAACAGAGGACAGGAGCAGAATGAATGCATCTAAAGTCCGTGTGTGTGTTTTCAGGTAATATTGTCCTCAATCTATTGTGCAATAGAAGATCAGGAGTTTATGACGGTTCTCTCTTGACTTTAGTTACATAAAAATGCAGATGAAAATGAGCCGAAAGCTCCCAGAGACGTGTTTCACATATGAACCTATGGAATGAATTTAGGTTATTTATATTCTATTTATTATCATATTTTGAATTAGTTTTTTTATACATATTAGTTTTTTCATTTAATTTTAGGTCAATTTTTAGTCGTTTTGTGCTTTTGTCATTTATTATTTATTTTTTTTGTTCTTTTTAAATATTCCTATTTATGTTTAATTTATTTTTTATTTTGTTATTTATGGTTACACTGTAAAAATGGTTTGATCAATAAGTTATATCAACATACAGTTTTACATTGCTTTAACTCATCAAAATAAGTTAAGCAATTTTCAACTTTTATTTAAAAGTTATACGAGATTCAAGTCAGTTTAATACAATTTAAGTTGAGTTGACTTAAACATGAAAGTTGATTGTACTTAAACATTTAAAAATATTTATTTTTACAGTGTAGTTATTGTATTATACTTAAATTTAAGCTATTTAATTGTAGGTAAACTGATTTCAGTTAGTTGCAATTTCTAGATTTTAAAATTTATTATTTTAAATTATATTAATTAAAAATATTATTACATTATATTAATTATATGTTATGTTATATTAATTATATTAATGGGATTTATTTTAATTAACAAAAATGTTTTTAATAGTTTTAGTTTTAATTAAAGGTCCCATGACATGAACATTTCACTTTATGAGGTTTTTTTCATTAATATGAGTTCCCCTAGCCTGTATATGGTCCCCAAGTCCTGGGTGTCCTGCTCTGCCTTTGAGAAAATGAAAGGAATCTTCCCTACATGTGGTCATACGGGAAAGGTTTCCTCTTTACAGGTCAGAGGTCATATTAGATAGGAAAATTCTAACAATCTGAGTCAACACGCCGGAGACGGGTTTATTGAGATGCCGTGTCGATGAGGCAGTTTCAGGGGGAGTCTAATCACGGTCTCTCAGACACTTCAGGGTCATGTGTTGGTCTTCTCTGGGCGCAGGTCCACCATCTGAACTGGATACGGCCCGGATCCGGCTGACTGCAGTAAACCTCGGGATAAAACAGAGAGACTATCATTAGCGTAGATGCCGTTCTTCTGATGATGTCACGAGTACATCAGGTGTTAGGGGAAGTGTTCCCGGTTCCGGCTGACCTACTTAATGCAGCCTAACAATCATTTAATTGAAAAAGTGTTTTATGTGTATGCCACAGTAAAGAGATGTGTTTTTAGTCTAGATTTAAACTGACAGAGTGTGTCTGTTGATTTTGACATTCTAGGTATTATCAACTGGACAGAATTTTGAGACCGCAATGTAAGGGAGTATAGTCAAGTCAACTTTATTTATATAGCGCTTTTAACAGTGCAGATTGTTTCAAAGCAGCTTCACAGTGTTTTTTTCAGCCTTATAGCCGTTCTGGAGAAAACGGTGATGTCATCAGTTCATTTCAATTATCATACAGTGACAGTGTGGGCTTTAGATCAGTAATTAGATGGTAGATTAGGTGGTTAATTTAGTTTAATAATTAGATTTATTTGGATATTTAGTTGAAAAATGTAGTGTCCCCAACTGAGCACGCCAAGCCAGAGGCAACAGTGGCAAGGAAACCAAAACCCCATCAGGAGACCTAATGGAGAAAAATAAACCTTGGGAGAAACCAGGCTCAGTCGGGGGGGCAGTTCTCCTCTGGCCAATTAACAAACAGCGTATGATTATTATTCCGGAAACTTTACAGCTCAGAAGTCATAATAGATTGGATTATTCGAAATATCGGAGTTATCACACCAGAGACAGGTTTATTGAGGATGACATATCGATTTAATAATTATTGTTCATTGTAATGCAGCCTAACAATCATTTCATTGAAAAAGTGTTTTATGTGTATGCCACAGTAAAGAGATGTGTTTTTATTCTAGATTTAAACTGACAGAGTGTGTCTGCTTCCCGAACAATGTTAGGAAGACTGTTCCAGAGTTTAGGTGCTAAATAGGAAAAGGATCGACCGCCTGCAGTTGATTTGGATATTCTCTGTATTATCAACTGGCCAGAATTTTGAGACCGCAGTAGACGTGATGGAGTATAATGTGTTAAGAGCTCACTCAAGTATTGGGGAGCTAAACCATTTAGTGCTTTGCAAGATTTTAAAATGTATGCAATGTTTAATATGAAGCCAGTGCAGTGTTTACAGAACTGGGCTAATATGGTCACACTTCCTGGTTCTAGTAAGAACTCGAGCTGCTGCGTTTTGGACGAGCTGGAGTTTGTTTATTAAGCGAGCAGGGCAACCACCCAGTAGAGCATTACAATAATCTAGCCTTGAGGTCATGAACTGTTCAGCATTTTGCATTGAGAGCATGTGCCGTAATTTAGATATATTTTTAAGATGGTAGAATGCAGTTTTACAGATGCTAGAAACGTGGCTTTCAAATGAAAGAGGGCTAAAATCAGGATAGAAAAATGCATTATATTTCTAAATTATGACATTTTATGATGTAAAAAATCATACTAACAATATAAGTACACAATGTGTTTTAATGAATGCGAGTAGAGTCAAATGTGTGAAGAAGATTAAATAAATATTTTAATAAATGGTGTCAAGAAGATATTGTATGATGTGATAGATCATCCCAATGCATCCCAACACTGAATGAAGTCTCTCTCTCTCTCTCTCTCTCTCTCTCTCTCTCTCTCTCTCTCTCTCTCTCTCTCTCTCTCTCTCTCTCTCTCTCTCTCTCTCTCTCTCTCTCTCTCTCTCTCTCTCTCTCTCTCTCTCTCTCTCTCTCTCTCTCTCTCTCTCTCTCTCTCTCTGATTAGCACCTTGTTGCGCTCTGGAGTGCAGATGTCTTTTCTAAAGCTCCCCTCTTCACCCCTCGTTCTCTTTAATCTGTTGTTCTTTGAAGGATGCTGTTGTCAGATCTGATGTGTGTAAATGTGTTTTAGTTTGTCACAGAAAGCCGTTTGTTGTCTTGTCATGTAAAACGCCGCTACAGTTGAAAGCTCGGAATCAAGCTGGCTTTGCTGACAGAGAAGATAAATAATGAAACCGAGGATCAGATCATGAAATTAGAAGTCAGGTGTCAGTAGTGTTGTTTTTGGCGGCCTGTTTTAATTTTAGTTTTAGTCTAGTCTTTGTGTCAAGCTGTCATTTTAGTTTTTATTAGTTTTAGTCATAGTCATACTCTTTTTAGTCTAGTCAAGTTTTAGTCGACTAAAAGTCTGAGCATTTTAGTCTTATTTTAGTCCATCCATCCATGGAAAAAAGTTATTTTTTTACCTCATGAATTGAATTGGAGTTTTAAAGGCATACTCAGTTCAATTCTGAATGATGCTCAACCATACTCTTGTGTGGGACACTTTAGTGAGTTTCAACAAATAAAATGCACTCTCAGATATAGACTGCAGAAACACACAGAGAGATTTTCTGCTTATATTGTGCTTGCTTGCATATCTTGAGATCTGTCTGATGATGATATGGTGATTGATCCTCTGAACTGTTTGTTATGGAAATCTGTGTGTGCGTGCGTGTGTGTGTGTGTGTGTGTGTGTTGAAGCCAGAGGAAGCATATGTCTGTCTCAGGGCCGATTATATATTTATTGCTTCGTTCTATAAACGGTTCCACTGCAGTGAAGCTTGAACTCTAGCCAGGATGGTTCCTGCAGGATTCTGCTGTGCTGGAACTCTCTCATCGCAGGAGGGAGAGTTCAGCAGCTGCCGGTTTAGAAAGACCTTCAGTGTTTGTGGTGTAATGGTTTGTTATTCTATGGGGTGAAATCTTTAAAGCGCTGTGGAATTTTTTTTATCTCCACCTTATTCACTAACCATCAGCTTAATCAGTGGCTGTGTCATACATATTTAAATTCCTCCTTTCTATGTGAACTACAGTTTCACAAATTGTGCCTTATTCACTAAAGTTAATACAACTACTATTCAAGCGGTTTAGGGGTTATACAGTGAGGTATAGTTCACTGGTTATTGTTTACTCTGAGTGTGGGTTATGGTTAGTATGGTGGTTATTTACTCTGAGTGTGGGTTATGGTTAGTGTGGTGGTTAGTATTTACTCTGAGTGTGGGTTATGGTTAGTGTGGTGGTTAGTATTTACTCTGAGTGTGGGTTATGGTTAGTGTGGTGGTTATTATTTACTCTGAGTGTGGGTTATGGTTAGTACAGTGGTTATTATTTACTCTGAGTGTGGGTTATGGTTAGTATGGTGGTTAGTATTTACTCTGAGTGTGGGTTATGGTTAGTATGGTGGTTATTATTTACTCTGAGTGTGGGTTATGGTTAGTATGGTGGTTAGTATTTACTCTGAGTGTGGGTTATGGTTAGTGTGGTGGTTAGTATTTACTCTGAGTGTGGGTTATGGTTAGTATGGTGGTTAGTATTTACTCTGAGTGTGGGTTATGGTTAGTATGGTGGTTAGTATTTACTCTGAGTGTGGGTTATGGTTAGTGTGGTGGTTAGTATTTACTCTGAGTGTGGGTTATGGTTAGTGTGGTGGTTATTATTTACTCTGAGTGTGGGTTATGGTTAGTATGGTGGTTATTATTTACTCTGAGTGTGGGTTATGGTTAGTATGGTGGTTAGTATTTACTCTGAGTGTGGGTTATGGTTAGTATGGTGGTTAGTATTTACTCTGAGTGTGGGTTATGGTTAGTATGGTGGTTAGTATTTACTCTGAGTGTGGGTTATGGTTAGTGCGGTGGTTATTATTTACTCTGGTTAGTGTGGTGGTTATTGTTTACTCTGAGTGTGGGTTATGGTTAGTATGGTGGTTATCATTTACTCTGAGTGTGGGTTATGGTTAGTGCGGTGGTTATCATTTACTCTGAGTGTGGGTTATGGTTAGTATGGTGGTTATTGTTTACTCTGAGTGTGGGTTATGGTTAGTGTGGTGGTTAGTATTTACTCTGAGTGTGGGTTATGGTTAGTGTGGTGGTTATCATTTACTCTGAGTGTGGGTTATGGTTAGTGCGGTGGTTATTGTTTACTCTGAGTGTGGGTTATGGTTAGTGTGGTGGTTAGTATTTACTCTGAGTGTGGGTTATGGTTAGTGCGGTGGTTATTGTTTACTCTGAGTGTGGGTTATGGTTAGTGCGGTGGTTATTGTTTACTCTAAGTGTGGGTTATGGTTAGTGTGGTGGTTAGTATTTACTCTGAGTGTGGGTTATGGTTAGTGCGGTGGTTATTGTTTACTCTGAGTGTGGGTTATGGTTAGTGTGGTGGTTAGTATTTACTCTGAGTGTGGGTTATGGTTAGTGCGGTGGTTATTGTTTACTCTGAGTGTGGGTTATGGTTAGTGTGGTGGTTAGTATTTACTCTGAGTGTGGGTTATGGTTAGTGCGGTGGTTATTATTTACTCTGAGTGTGGGTTATGGTTAGTATGGTGGTTATTGTTTACTCTGAGTGTGGGTTATGGTTAGTATGTTGGTTATTGTTTACTCTGAGTGTGGGTTATGGTTAGTATGTTGGTTATTGTTTACTCTGAGTGTGGGTTATGGTTAGTGTGGTGGTTAGTATTTACTCTGAATGTGGGTTATGGTTAGTATGGTGGTTATCATTTACTCTGAGTGTGGGTTATGGTTAGTATGGTGGTTATCATTTACTCTGAGTGTGGGTTATGGTTAGTATGGTGGTTATTGTTTACTCTGAGTGTGGGTTATGGTTAGTGTGGTGGTTAGTATTTACTCTGAGTGTGGGTTATGGTTAGTGCAGTGGTTATTGTTTACTCTGAGTGTGGGTTAAGGTTAGTACAGTGG
>NC_137114.1:51533907-51563907 GCF_949357685.1 Gobio gobio
TGATAGGCTGGAGGAGCTCATGGGGCGGGGCTTACATCTGTCAGACATCCCTATTCACGACGCCACGCGTGATGTCATTCTGGTGGGTGTGGGCTAATGAATTACGATATTTGATGGAAGAAATGTTCATTATTATTATGAATAAATGCGCACTGGTGCCTTTTATAATATACATCGATCAGGCATAACATTATGACCAGTGAATAACACTGATGATCTCTTCATCACCTGTTAGTGGGCGGGATACACTCACCTAAAGGATTATTAGGAACACCTGTTCAATTTCTCATTAATGGAATCATCTAATCAACCAATCATATGGCAGTTGCTTCAATGCATTTAGGGGTGTGGTCCTGGTCAAGACAATCTCCTGAACTCCAAACTGAATGTCAGAATGGAAAAGAAAGGTGATTTAAGCAATTTTGATCGTGGCATGGTTGTTGGTGCCAGACGGGCCGGTCTGAGTATTTCACAATCTGCTCAGTTACTGGGATTTTCACGCACAACCATTTCTAGGGTTTACAAAGAATGGTGTGAAAAGGGAAAAACATCCAGTATGCGGCAGTCCTGTGGGCGAAAATGCCTTGTTGATGCTCGAGGTCAGAGGAGAATGAGCCGACTGATTCAAGCTGATAGAAGAGCAACTTTGACTGAAATAAGCACTCGTTACAACCGAGGTCTGCAGCAAAGCATTTGTGAAGCCACAACACACACAACCTTGAGGCGGATGGGCTACAACAGCAGAAGACCCCACCGGGTACCACTCATCTCCACTACAAATAGGAAAAAGAGGCGACAATTTGCACAAGCTCACCAAAATTGGACAGTTGAAGACTGGAAAAATGTTGCCTGGTCTGATGAGTCTCGATTTCTGTTGAGACATTCAGATGGTAGAGTCAGAATTTGGCGTAAACAGAATGAGAACATGGACCCATCATGCCTTGTTCCCACTGTGCAGGCTGGTGGTGGTGGTGTAATGGTGTGGGGGATGTTTTCTTGGCACACTTTAGGCCCCTTAGTGCCAATTGGGCATCGTTTAAATGCCACGGCCTACCTGAGCATTGTTTCTGACCATGTCCATCCCTTTATGACCACCATGTCCCCATCCTCTGATGGCTACTTCCAGCAGGATAATGCACCATCACAAAGCTCCAATCATTTCAAATTGGTTTCTTGAACATGACAATGAGTTCACTGAACTAAAATGGCCGCCACAGTCACCAGATCTCAACCCAATAGAGCATCTTTGGGATGTGGTGGAACGGGAGCTTCGTGCCCTGGATGTGCATCCCACAAATCTCCATCAACTGCAAGATGCTCTCCTATCAATATGGGCCAACATTTCTAAAGAATGCTTTCAGCACCTTGTTGAATCAATGCCACGTAGAATTAAGGCAGTTCTGAAGGCGAAAGGGGGTTAAACACAGTATTAGTGTGTGTTGCTAATAATCCTTGAGGTGAGTGGATATTAGGCAGCAAGTGAACATTTTGTCCTCAAAGTTGATGTGTTAGAAGCAGTAAAAATGGGCATGCGTAAGGATTTGAGTGAGTTTGACATGGGCCAGATTGTGACGGCTAGACGACTGGGTCAGAGCATCTCCAAAACTGCAGCTCTTGTGGGTGTTCCCGGTCTGCAGTGGTCAGTCTCTATCAAAAGTGCCCCAAGGAAGGACCAGTGGAGACCCGGCAACAGGGTCATGGGCGGCCGAGGCTCATTGATGCTTGTGGGGAGTGAAGGCTGGCCCGTGTGGTCCGATCAAACAGACGAGCTACTGGAGCTCAAACTGCTCAAGAAGTTAATGCTGGTTCTGTTAGAAAGGAGGAGCACAACAACGAATTTGAGGTGTTGACTCTGCCTCAAATTCCCCTGATCTCAATCCAATCGAGCATCTGTGGGATGTGCTGAACAAACAAGTCAGATCCATGAAGGCCCCACCTCGCAACTTACAGGTCTTAAAGGATCTGCTGCTAACATCTTGGTGCCAGATACCACAGCACACCTTCAGGGAGTCCATGCCTCGACGGGTCAGCAAAAGGGGGACCAACACAATAATGCCTGATCGGTGTATATCCGTTGTTTTGGCTTCATGTCTCTTTATCACTTGTGGTAAAATCCGTCTTTCGTCACTTATTATAAAAAGGATAGTTCCTGTTTTGGATGTCGGTGTTGTTATTGTTTAAATGTGTTTATATGTGTTTCTGTAGGTTGGCGAACAGGCCAAAGCTCAGGACGGGCTGAAGAAGCGGATGGACAAGCTCAAGGCCACCCTGGAGAAGACACACCAGGCGTTGGAGGAGGAGAAGCGGAGGACTGTAGACCTGCTGTACTCCATATTCCCCGGCGATGTGGCTCAGAGGCTCTGGCAGGGCCTTCCCGTCCAGGCCAAGAAGTTTGATGATGTCACCATGCTGTTCTCTGACATCGTGGGCTTCACGGCCGTGTGTGCGCAGTGCACGCCCATGCAGGTCATCAGCATGCTCAACGAGCTCTACACGCGCTTCGACTACCAGTGCGGCATACTGGACGTCTATAAGGTCAACACACACACACACACACACACACACACACACACACATACACACACACACACAGATTCTGTACTGCAAATCTAGCCATCCATCTATCTATCCATCCATCCATCCATCCATCCACCCACCTATCTATCTGTCTATTATTCTATCCATCCATCCACCCACCTATCTATCTGTCTATCATTCTATCCATCCATCTATCCACCCACCTATCTATCTGTCTATCATTCTATCCATCCATCCATCCACCCGCCTATCTATCTGTCTATCATTCTATCCATCCATCATCCATCTAGCCATCCATCCATCCACCTATCTATCTGTCTGTTGTTCTATCCATCCACCCATCCATCTAGCCATCCATCCTTCCATCCATCCACCTATCCATCTGTGTATTGTTCTATCCATCCATCTATCTATCCATCTATCTATCCATCTGGCCAACCATCCATCCACCTATCTATCTGTCTATTGTTCTATCCATCCATCATCCATCTAGCCATCTAGCCAGCCAGCCAGCCATCCATCTAGGGTTCATCAATCCATCCATCTGTAGCGACTATGAGTCAGATAAAATAATAACTCAATGGCGAATTTGAATTAAAAGGAAAGAGACTCAAATTACACTATAATTTATAAATAATTCAGAATTAATGTTTACACCTTAACTTATTCGTCCGCTGATATGTAAGAACTTAAAGGGAACTCTGTTAAAGGGAAACAGGTCTATCTTGCTCAAATTAATGAATTAATGAATTCATAGGGAATTTTGAGAGTCTATTTTACAGCCGAGCAAAAGACTCTTCCAGCGTTCATTTGAACGGGCCGTAAATATCAACTCTGCAGCGGATATTAATATCCAAACAACACGTAGTAGCTGGTAGTTGTACTTTACGTGAACAGGTTGCCGGTCTAGAAAGCTTCGTACCTCGGGACTGGATGTGGCTCTGAGAAGGTATAACCTGTGTCGGTTGGTCACCGGAGGTCTTGCCTCAAGGTAGAAGTCAATATCTCGGAGGTAGGCCTGGATGTCGTGGCCCTCCATGGAGTTTGGGTTGAACTGGGTGATGTTCTTAGCGAGCTTGTCGAGGTTTTCACAGGTCATCTTCTGTGCAGGTTCGGAGTCTGCTTGGATGAGCTCTCTTTTGTTGGCCGGGACAAGTTCATTGGTGAAGGCCAGTGACGTTTTGGGTTGTGGCCATTCACTTCTTCCGTTGTGTGGCAGTTCTTGGAAGGGGGACTGTGTTCTACTAAGCAGTAGTGATGCTGAGGGAGTTCTCTCCCTTCTTGGCTCTGGTCTCTGTTTGACAGCATGATTGAGTTCATATCTGACCGCGTAGAGCTTGTCATTGGCGTCGTCTCGCTGTCGGATCAGATGGTCCATCTCAGTGCTGTACCCTTCAAGGTGGTCTTCCAGAGCATTTATTTTAGAGTTCTGGTCTTTAATATCAGCGTTGGCTTTCTCTAGCTGATGTTCAGCAGACTGGAGTTGGTTTACCAGGTGTTTATGTGCAGTCTTTAAATCTTGTTTGTCGCGTTCAGCGACTGCAAGGGCTTCTTGGAGCTTGTCAACTTGTTTCTTTGTTTCTTGCTCCACTTCGTCGGGCACTTTGAGTTTGTCTTGAGCTTTAGCCTTGAGCTGGTCTGTGCAGCGTTGAGTTTGCATCAGCTCTCTCAGGAACTCAGTGGTCTGACGCTTGAAGTCGTCCTGGACTTTCACTTCCAGCTTGTCTATGCGGTTTTGGGTACGTGAAGGCGTTGCTTAGGGAACAGGTGATCTTGGCTAGTTCCATGTGGTTATTGTTCTGGCTTGAGTCATGTGTCAGGAACCTTCTCAGAATCATGATTGTTATTAAAAATAATAACAGTTAAATTGTCTTTGGTGTGAGGCAGTCTGTAATGCCTCTGAGACAGGCGTCCACATCTTCCCCTTGGGCAGTCGGGTTTGTCGTCTGCGACATGTTGGTACGCTGGGAGAAGAGACTGACACAGATCTGTGTGGGCTATCAGCCTATGTGTGGTGGAACAGCTAAGTGTCGTTTCAGTGATTTTACACCAATAGTGACGTGTGGTGATGACTAAGTGTTGGTCTCAGTGTAGACAGGTAGGCTAGTGATGTGAAGGCTTTGTCACTCAACTAGGTAAGGGAAAGAGAGAGAAAAGGGTTAAAGCAAATCCCAATAGATTGAAACAATTTTCTTTTCACTTGGAGAATTCTTTTTTCTATAAAAAAAAAAATGATATCAATGAAAAGCTGTTTCCAAATCGTGATGCGAGGACTATGTCACTCAGCTTAGTAAGGGAGAAAGAGAGAAAAGGTTAAAAACCTATTTCAATTGAAAGAAACAAAAATAACTTTCACTGGGAGAAAATATTTTTTTTTTTAAATAAATGCTTCCTATCACTGAAAATCTGTTTTCAAAACAGAAACAATATTATTGTTTATGTTACAGAGGAAAATAATACAATAATAATGCTGATACCTCTTTTCTTAGTCTGACAGGATTGACGCCACACACCTTACAGGCGGACCGCTTAGGCAGGGATGCGTTGAAGGCGACGGTGGCTCAACACTTGTCTCTGTTAAATGAACTTGGATATGTCAAAATTTTAAATTGCGTTTACAAATGCAGGGAAAGTATGGAGAACAAAGGAGGATCAAATACTGCCTACTGCTTTGTTTCTCTTGGAAGGATTATCTTTCTCTTTCTTTTAGAAATGATCAGTGGTTCTTCCATGCTTGTTCCCTATAAATATGAAGAATAAGATGGAATAGAGCAGGACAGAACAGGGAAGACGTGAGGAGAAGGGAGGAAGGGAAGGAGATCCGGCCCTGCAAATGGCTCTGAAGCCTTTATGTCTGACTACGAGTATAAATTTGATAGTTGATGGTCAACTAATCACACAAAATAAAATTTAGTCAACGAGGATTGTCTCTGATTTATTTTGAAACTCGTAGGAATCTGGCACTGTCTCCTATTGAGGCTCAGGTGTGCTGCTCCCAAGCTAGGCTACAAGGAGGAAAGGAAAAGTTAAGGAAATAATAATGGCTAAAATGAGAAAAAGGACTGTTAAATAAAGAGATAAATGAGTAAATAAAACGTAGCTAAGTGAATAGCTACAATAGGAAGAGAGGATAAAGGAGGGTATAACGCAATCAAATAATGAATAAGTGTGAGTCCAAAAAGTTTTGGTAATAGATATCAATTTAGTGGTTCACTTGAACTTATAAAGTTTCAGACTTATACCTAAAGTAATTGGATCTCAATGAGAAATTTAGAAATTCTGAAAATGAGTAAATTCCAGAATATTTAGAATAACTTTAAAAATCATTTTACATGACTTTGAGGAATGAATTTTGAATAACTTGTTCTTTCATTAAATTCAAACTTAACAATTAATAATTGCAAACCAGTATCTTTCCTTTTCAAGTAAAATGTAGGTAAAGTAATTAATAATTGTGAACCAATATTTTCTCTTAAAGTAGAATATAAAGTAATGTATTAGAAAGATAAGAGAAAAGTAAGAAAGACCAACAGGTGTACATAAAGTTTTTAAAAGTGTTTAAATGGTTAAATCACTTTAATGTGGCTCAAACAGACACTGCATTTACACGTATGTTAATACGGGTGATACCTGAAACTAATGCTAAAGCTTTAGCATATAGGCTTCAATGTAAACAACTGCTTCGATTAGCTTAGCCAGTAGCTAGCTACCGTAAGGTTTGTTTACGATATGGCTTTGACGCACTGTGCATGCGCTGAATTTATCCGGAAGCGCTGGTTGACTTCCGTGCCGCAGTCGTGACTATGGTGACAAACAAACACTAGCGGCGAACATGTGGATTGCAGACAGGGTATACAGTGTAGGGTAACTAGAAAAGTCAGCGCTTTTCACCCTGTAAGTTACACATAAGTTTAGCACGTGCAATCGAGTGTACGTGAAACGTCAAAAATAAGGAACACCACTCGTAGCTGGTTTTGCTCTGTGGGGCTTATCACTCAGTTTGTTAAAGGGTTAGTTCACCCAAAAATGAAAATTCTGTCATTAATTACTGACCCTCATGTCGTTTGACACCCGTCAGACCTCCATTCATCTTCAGACACAAAGGAAGATATTTTAGTGTAAATCTGATGCTCTGAAAGGCCTCCATTGGCACAATGGCACGGTTCACTCTCAAGACCCTTAAAAGACACTAAAGACGTCGTTACAAAGTCCATCTCACTACAGTGGTTCTACAATAACTTTATGAATCGGCGACAATAGTTTTTGTGCGCAAAAAATCCCCTAAATAACGACTTATATAGTGATGACGATTTCAAAACAAGGCATCATGAAGCTTCGAAGCGTTATGAATCAGTGAGTCGAATGATGATTCGGATCGCGTGTCAAACTGCTGAAATTTGGCGATTCAAACTGCTGAATCGACTCGCTGATTCATAACGCTTCGAAGCTTCATGATGCCTTGAAATATTTTGTGTTCATATTGTCTGCAATGAAATACAAGTCAAAGTAAATTTAGAAATCACTTCTTTTTTTTTTGCGTTTTCCACACTGTCCCAACTTTTTCTGATTTGGGGTTCTATCTATCTATCTATCTATCTATCTATCTATCTATCTATCTATCTATCTATCTATCTATCTATCTATCTATCTATCTATCTATCTATCTATCTATCTATCTATCTATCTATCTATCTATCTATCTATCTATCTATCCACCCATCTAGCCATCCATCCTTCCATCCATCCACCTATCCATCTGTGTATTGTTCTATCCATCCATCTATCTATCCATCTGGCCAACCATCCATCCATCCACCTATCTATCTGTCTATTGTTCTATCCATCCATCCTTCCATCCATCCATCTAGCTATCCATCCTTCCATCCATCCACCTATCTATCTGTCTATTGTTCTATCCATCCATCACCCATCTAGCCAGCCAGCCATCCATCTAGCCGTTCATCCATCCATCCACTTATCTATCTGTCTATTGTTCTATCCATCCATCTAGCCAGCCATCCATCCACCTATCTATCTATTGTTCTATCCATCCATCTAGCCAACCATCCATCCATCTATCCATCCACCCACCTATCTATCTGTCTATCATTCTATCCATCCATCCATATAGCCATCCATCCATCCACCTATCTATCTGTCTATTGTTCTATCCATCCATCTAGCCATCCATCCTTCCATCCATCCACCTATCTCTCTGTCTATTGTTCTATCCATCCGTCATCCATCTAGCCATCTAGCCATTCATCAATCCATCCTTCCATCCATCCACCTATATATCTGTCTATTGTTCTATCCATCCATCTATCTATCCATCTAGCCAGCCATCCATCCATCCACTCACCTATCTATCTGTCTATTGTTCTATCTATCCATCCATCCATCCATCCATCATCCATTTAGCCAGCCATCCATCCATCTAGCATTCATCCATTATCTAGCCATTCATCCATCTAGCATCCATCCATCCATCCATCCATCTAGCCATTCATCTAACATCCATCCTTGATCTATCCATTCATCCATCTAGCATCCATCCATCCATCCATCTAGCCATTCATCTAACATCCATCCTTGATCTATCCATTCATCCATCTAGCATTCATCCATCCATCCATCCATCCACCTATCTATCTTTCTATTGTTCTATCCATCCATATATCTATCCATCTAGCCAGCCATCCATCCATCTACCTATATATCTGTTTATTGTTCTATCCATTCATCCATCCATTCATAGAACCATTCATCCATCCATCCATTTAGCCATTTATCCATCCATCCATCCTTCTATCCATCCATCCATCCATCCATCACAACCACCCTGAAGCACTTTATCAACCTCCTAACAACGCCCTAGCAACCATCCAGCAGCCACCTATCCTAGCAACTGCTCGAAACTCCCCAGCAGCCATCCACCCAGGACACCCTAGCAACCACATAGCAACCAATTTTCTAGAAACCACTCTGAACATCCTAGCAACCGCAGAGAAACCACCTAGCAACCCTTTATCATCCATGAATGAACTTTCAAACTTGAACCATTTTAAACTGTCAGGCCAAGCTTCAAACTTCCTCTCTCTGACCCTTACAGTTAATTAGACTGACTATTAAACAAGAAACTACACTATATTGCATTGCCTATTTTAGGAGCATTGAAATGTTTGCATTGTGACATTATTTTAAGTGTTTAATAGTCAGTAAGAAATAGTGCTTATGCTGATTTTAAACAGATGTATTGGTTTATGGTGTGAAATCTTGACTGGTATGAATGCTCCACTATATGAGTTATGATCTGGGCGGTCAGGATTTAAAAGGTTTAAAAGCTTTTAATTTTACAAGCTGATCTTTAAAACGCCGATACATGTTCAATGAAAAGGCACTTAGCAAGTGTATGTCAATAAATTGGCTTAATAAATGGCAGCACTCCATTACCGCAAATATAAGTGTGTGTGTGTGTGAACTGCTGACATCAGCTCTGAACCACACAAACACACGCAACTGGTCTTTTCTGTAGGCTGTATGTGAATGGCGATTCCTGTGCTGGCATCAGTCTGTCGAGAGAGAGAGAGAGAGAGAGAGAGAGAAGGAGAGAGAGAGAGAGAGAGAGAGAGAGAGAGAGAGAGAGAGAGAGAGAGAGAGAGAGAGAGAGAGAGAGAGAGAGGGAGAGAGGGAGAGAGGGAGGGAGGGAGGGAGGGAGGGAGGGAGAGAGGGAGGGAGAGAGGGAGGGAGGGAGGGAGAGAGGGAGGGAGAGAGGGAGGGAGAGAGGGAGGGAGAGAGAGAGAGAGAGAGAGAGAGAGAGAGAGAGAGAGAGAGAGAGAGATTGATATTCATGTGTCCCTCACCTGCTTGTGTTGAGTGTTATTCATCAGAGAGCGTTTATATCCTGACAGCAGCGTCAAGAGGCTGAATCTAAGATCATGTGCGTGTGTGTGTGATAACAGGTGTGGGCGTGTGTGTGATAATGGTGTGTGTGTGTGTGTGTCAGTGGAGGTGTGTGTGTGTATGTATGTGTGTTTGCGTCAGTGGAGGTGTGTTTGTGAATGTGTGTGTGCGCATGTGTATGTATAAAACAGGGTTTGTCTGTGTGTGTGTGTGTGTGTGTGTGTGTGTGTGTGTGTGTGTGTGTGTGTGCGCGTGTGTGTAACGGTGTGTGTGTGTGTGTGTGTAACAGGGTGTGTAACAGGGTGTGTGTGTGTGTGTGTGTGTGTGTTTAACAGGGTGTGTGTGTGTGTGTAACAGGGTGTGTAACAGGGTGTGTGTGTGTGTGTGTGTGTGTGTGTGTTTAACAGGGTGTGTGTGTGTGTGTGTGTGTGTGTGTGTGTGTGTAACAGGGTGTGTAACAGGGTGTGTAACAGGGTGTGTGTGTTTAACAGGGTGAGTGTCACGGTGTGAGTGTGTGTGTGTGTGTGTGTGTGTGTGTTAATAATAGTGTGTGTGTGTGTGTGTGTGTGTGTGTGATAATAGGAAGTGTGTGTGTGTGTGTGTGTGTGTGATAACAGGAAGTGTGTGTGTGTGTGTGTGTGTAACAGGGTGTGTGTGTAACAGGGTGTGTGTGTAACAGGGTGTGTGTGTGTGTGTGTGTGTGTGTGTAACAGGGTGTGAGTGTGTATAACAGGGTGCAAGTGTGTGTGTAACAGGGTGTTTGTAACAGAGCGTGAGTGATTTTGTGTGTGTGTGTGTGTGTGTGTGTGTGTGTGTATGTGTAACAGGGTGTGTAACAGGGCGTGAGTGTGTGTGTGTGTGTGTGTGTGTATGTGTATGTGTAACAGGGTGTGAGTGTGTGTAACAGGGTGTGTGTATAACAGGTTGTGAGTGTCTGTGTGTATGTTAATAACTGTGTGTGTGTGTGTGTGTGTGTGTGTGTGTGTGTGTGTGTGTGTGTGTGTGTGTGTGTGTGTGTGTGTGTGTGTGTGTGTGTGTGTGTGTGTGTGTGTGTGTGTGTGTGTGTGTGTGTGTGTGTGTTTGTAACAGGGTGTGATGGTAAGTGTGTGTGTGTGTGTGTGTGTGTAACAGGTTGTGAGTGTGTGTAACAGGGTGTTTGTAACAGGGCGTGAGTGTGTGTGTGTGTGTGTGTGTAACAGGGTGTGAGTGTGTGTAACAGGGTGTGTGTATAACAGGTTGTGAGTGTCTGTGTGTATGTTAATAACTGTGTGTGTGTGTGTGTGTGTGTGTGTGTGTTTGTAACATGGTGTGTGTGTGTGTGTGTGTGTGTGTGTGTGTGTGTGTGTGTGTGTGTGTGTGTGTGTGTGTGTGTGTGTGTGTGTAACAGGGTGTGTGTATAACAGGTTGTGAGTGTCTGTGTGTATGTTAATAACTGTGTGTGTGTGTGTGTGTGTGTGTGTGTGTGTGTGTGTGTGTGTGTGTGTGTGTGTGTGTGTGTGTGTGTGTGTGTGTGTGTGTGTGTGTGTGTGTGTGTGTGTGTGTGTTTGTAACAGGGTGTGAGGGTAAGTGTGTGTGTGTAACAGGGTGTGTAACGATGTGAGTGTGTGTATGTATAACAGGGTGTAAGTGTGAGCGTAACAGGGTGAGTGTGTAACAGAGTGTGAGTGTCTGTGTGTATGTTAATAACTGTGTGTGTGTGTAACGGCGAGTGTGTAACAGGGTGTGAGTGTCTGTGTGTATGTTAATAACTGTGTGTGTGTATGTGTAACAAGGTGTGAGTGTGTGTGTGTGTGTGTGTATGTGTGTGTGTGTGTGTGTCTGTGTCTAACAGGGTGTGTAACGATGTGATTGTGTGAATGTGTAACAGGGTGTGTGTGCAAGAGAGAGAGAGAGAGTGAGAGAGAGCTTGACAGAGTGAATCTCACAAAAACACATCTTACATTTCACCCAAAAATAAAAAATAAATATCTTGCATAAATAGTGTAAAGACACACACACACACACACACACACACACACACACACACACACACACACACACAGACACAGATTTTACGGTAATCACAAATCATGGTCAGGAAGTTGCCACTGTTCACTGTGGTGGAGACGCTTTACTGTTGCAGGAACGTCAACCAGTGAAGAACAAATAAACAAACAGCATTGACATGTTCTGCACAGATTCTGTGTTACAATATTACAAATGGTGTGTGTGTGTGTGTGTGTGTGTGTGTAAAGTGAATCCTCTTCTCTCCGCAGATTGAAACGATCGGTGATGCGTACTGCGTGGCGGGCGGGCTCCACAGGAAGATTGACAGCCATGCCAAGCCAATCGCGCTCATGGCCCTGAAGATGATCGAGCTGTCGGAGGAAGTGCTGACGCCTGATGGGAAGCCAATCAAGGTGAACCACTGCGTACTGCTCATCTTCAGTCACACGGGGTGGGACACAACATCCCATAATGCAATGCACGTGACTTAATCTTTCTTTTTGACCTCTTTCTTGACTGATTATTTGATCACGATGCCAAAACGGCAGGCATTTTATTGTATTAAAATCACCCGATTTTCTAAATATTTCGATATTTTTGCACCCTCAGATTCCAGATTTTCAAATATTCACACTCATTTATTCAACTTTCAGATGATGTATACATAAAAAAAAAAGACTGGACAACACTAAATTAAACATGCAATGAAGTCCAAAATGTGGATTTGTTGTGGATTCATGGATTTGAGTTCATGTTTTCTGATGTCGAATGTGCATTAAAACGTTCATTGTGCGTGAGGGCGGAGCGACTGTTTAATGTGTGTAACGGTGGCACTCGTGTGTGTGTGTGTGTTAAGGATCTTGTGTTTAATCGGCTGCGCTGGACTCACTGTGGCGATGGAGTGAGAGTGGAATCTGGTCGTCATGGAGACAGTGTGCTTGCCGCTAATTGATTGCTACATTGTTGCTGTTTTCTCCCATTTAGAGGGAGTCAAGCAGCGAATCGGGTGTTTCTGAGAGGCGCGTGTGTGTGTGTGTGTGTGTTTAGAAGAATCTCATGGTCTATATTGTAATGATTGTGTTTGTTTATTTAAACAGTTGCATGCTTTAGTGTTCGTAAGAGACTCTGCTGTGGTCTAGTGTGTGTGTGATTGACAGCGCTGTCCGTGTGACAACAAGGCCATGAATGATATCAGGGTCGTCGCCGCGGACGACCATGCATCATCATTAAATGAGAGTGTGTGTGTGTGTATTGGTGGACTCTCTGTGACATGAGAGCGGCAGTAATAAGTTGCCCTTTCTATAACGCCGTGTTTATGAGAAGCTCGGCTCGCGTAATAGGCCTGAGTCTGTGAGGTTTAGTCTCTTTCATTAGATCCCAGAGATTAAGCAGAGGAGATCTGTCCTGGGCCGCCCTGATGATTGACAGCTGTCAGTCACACACTGCTGCCCTCGCCAATTCCTTTTCAGCTTTTGGTGTGTGTGTGTGTGTGTCTTGCACTTTTGACAGTATTGGTTATTTTGCTAGGATCGTTGCTATGGCGATGCTTGTGTGTGTGTGTGGTTGGTTAAGTAGCCTCGCACACACACACACACACACACACACACACACACAGACACACACACATCAGCTCTGTTACAAAAGAGAAGCTGTGAAATGATGCTGCTTTATAAGAGATCTTACTTCAGCCAAAATATACATGTAACATATACAAATTACATGTATTCTGCAGTTCCAGTAATTTGTGTAAACGTGCATGCTTACACACACGTGCACACACACACACACACACACACACACAACATCAAGCACAGATATACACCCACACATGCACACACTTATATACATATAAAACACACACACGTGCACACTCACACACACACAAACGTGCACGCTTACACAATTTCAACATCAAGCACAGATATACACTCACACACTTATATGCATATAAAACACATGCACGCTTACACACACTTACACACACACATGCACGCTTACACACACACCTGCGCAAACTTATTTACATATAAAACACACACACACACACCATGTGCACGCTGACACACACACGTGCACGCTTACACATATTTAACATCAAGCACAGATATACACTCACACACACACACACACACACTTATATGCATATAAAACACACACACACACACACACACATATGCACACTTACACACACACACACACACTTATATGCATATAAAACACACACGTGCACTCTCACACACACACATGCACGCTTACATGCACGCACTCATATGCATATAAAACATACACACATGCACGCTTACACACACACACACACATGCACGCTTACGCCTGCATGCAGGCTTACACACACACACATACACACACACACACTTATATGCATATAAAACACACACATGCATGCTTACACACACACACACACACGTGCACACTTACACACGCTTACACACACACACACACACACACACTTGAGAGAGTCAAGATGGCGCCGAGGACGGCCGCAACGTCGCAAGCTCTGCTGAAGCATTGTAGTTTTTTGTTTGTTCTGTTTATAGTTTTTGTGTTTTTTGTCTTGGATGTTGTCTGCCTTACTACGTACGACAGACAGACACTTTTGGACATTGGTTCGGCAATCGCACACCGAAAACCGGACTTTAAATTCATCAACGACGACACGCCGTTTACAAACACAGCAGCGGAACCCTTTGTCTGGGTGGCCCGGCCGCGGAGACGCGGCCGGAGAAGGGGCTGTAGAGCTGGCGTACTCGTCAGATTAAGACGCCGCGCAAACCGACCCCCGCTTCCCAGTATTTTACTGGCAAATGTTCAGTCTCTGGACAATAAACTCTGCGAGCTGAGAGCGCGGATCTCTTTCCAACGAGACACGAGGGACTGCTGCATCATCTGCCTTACAGAAACTTGGATGTCCGCTGAGATTCCAGACTCAGCCATCGAAACCACGGGGTTCTCCGTGCATCGGATGGACAGAGAAAAAGATCTCTCCGGGAAAAGCAAAGGCGGGGGTGTGTGTTTTATGATCAACCGATCCTGGTGTGATCAGAGGAACGTACACTCTATCAAGTCTTTCTGCTCTCCTGATCTGGAATTTCTCATGGTTCTGTGCCGACCATTCTGGCTACCGAGAGAATTCACCGCGGTCATCATCACAGCGGTGTATATTCCCCCACAAGCCGACACAGACCGGGCACTAAAGGAACTGTATAGGTCAGTGAGTGAGCAGGAAACCGCGCATCCTGAGGCTGCGTTTATTGTGACCGGGGACTTTAACAAAGCCAACTTCAAGCGCATCGCACCCAAATACCACCAACATGTTAGCATCAACACGCGAGGGAACCGTGTTTTAGACCACTGCTACTCCCCCTTCAAGGAGGGTTACAAGTCCCTCCCTCGCCCACCATTCGGCAAATCAGATCACGCGTCCATTCTACTTTTGCCCGCTTACAGGCAGAGACTGAAACAGGAAGCACCCGCCCTCAGAACCATCCAGTGCTGGTCGGACCAATCGGACTCTATGCTACAGGACTGTTTTGATCACGCGGACTGGGAGATGTTCCGGTCGGCCTCTGATGACGACATCGAGGTCTACGCTGATAGCGTAACGTGTTTCATCAGGAAGTGCGTAGATGACGTTGTTCCGACCAAAACAATTCGGCTGTACCCAAACCAGAAGCCGTGGATAAATGGGGATGTTCGCGCGGCACTCAATGCGCGGACCTTCACTTTTAACTCTGGTAATGCGGAGGAGCATAAACAAGCAAGTTATGCCCTCCGGAAAACAATCAAAGCAGCAAAACGCCAGTACAGGGACAAGATTGAAGGACAGTTCAACACCACCGACTCCAGAAGCATGTGGAGGGGAATTAACACCATCACAGACTATAAAGGGAACACAAACTCCACCGTGAACACCGCTGCCTCTCTCCCGGACGAGCTCAACACCTTTTATGCTCGCTTTGAGGGAAATAACACCGCCCTCACGGAGAGAGAGCTCGCGGCTGAAGATACAGAGGTTAGTGCACTCTCCGTATCTGAAGCGGATGTAACCCGATCCTTCCGGCGGGTGAACGTCCGTAAAGCTGCGGGTCCAGACGGGATTCCCGGCCGCGTCATCAGAGCGTGCGCGCGCCAACTGGCTGGAGTTTTCACGGACATTTTTAACCTGTCCCTCTCCCTGTCTGTGGTCCCCACATGCTTCAAAACGTCCACCATTGTTCCTGTACCTAAGCAGTCAAAAACACTCTGCTTAAACGACTGGCGTCCTGTTGCTCTGACCCCCATCATCAGCAAATGCTTTGAGAGACTAGTCAGAAACCACATCTGCTCTGTTCTCCCCCCCTCACTGGACCCACTGCAGTTTGCATACCGCAAAAACCGCTCCACTGATGATGCCATTTCATCAACAATTCACACTGCTCTCTCCCACCTGGAAAAGAGGAACACATATGTGAGAATGCTGTTTGTAGACTACAGCTCAGCATTCAACACCATTGTGCCCTCCATACTTGACATTAAACTCCGGGCTCTCGGCTTAAACAGCCTGTTATGCAGCTGGATCCTGGACTTCCTGTCAAACAGACGCCAGGTGGTCAGAATGGGCAGTAACATCTCCTCACCACTGACTCTCAACACTGGAGCCCCTCAGGGCTGTGTTCTCAGCCCACTCCTGTACTCTTTGTACACACATGACTGTGTGGCAACCCACAGCTCCAACACCATCATCAAGTTTGCTGACGATACGACGGTGGTAGGTCTCATCACTGACAATGATGAAACGGCCTACAGAGAGGAGGTGCACACTCTGACACGGTGGTGTCAGGAGCACAACCTCTCCCTCAACGTCAGCAAGACCAAGGAGCTGGTGGTCGACTTCAGGAGGAATGAGAGAGAACACCGCCCCATCACCATCGATGGAGCACCGGTGGAGAGAGTCAGCAGCTTCAAGTTCCTCGGTGTCCACATCACAGAGGAACTCTCATGGTCCGTCCACTCCGAGGCCGTTGTGAAGAAGGCTCATCAGCGCCTTTTCTTCCTGCGACGGCTGAGGAGGTTTGGAATGAGCCGCCACATCCTCACACGGTTCTACACCTGCACCATAGAGAGCCTGCTGACTGGCTGCATCACCACCTGGTACGGCAACAGTACCGCCCGCAGCCGCAAAGCCCTGCAAAGGGTAGTGCGCACGGCCAGCTGCATCATCGGAGGTGAGCTTCCCTCCCTCCAGGACATTTATGTCAGGCGGTGTGTGAAGAGAGCTCAGAGGATCATCAGAGACTCTAGCCACCCGAGCCATGGGCTGCTCTCACTGATGCCATCAGGCAGACGGTACCGCAGCATCAGATCACGCACCAGCCGACTCCAGAACAGCTTCTTCCCACAAACAATCAGACTCCTTAACTCTTGACCCATCAGGATCATAACACACACTGGACAGAATATCACTCAGCACAACCCACTGTAGATAAACACACATTATATACACATTTATTTATCATACAGCATCTATTGCACTTTGGATTTCAATTTTTCAATCTGTGAATAATATTTTATACTGTACATTGTATATTATTATTACTATTATAGCGTAATGTATATTGTTTAGTGTATGTTTAGTGTATATTGTTTAAAGTATATGTATATTGTAAGTATGTGTATATTGTTTAAAGCTGTGAGAACTACACTCACATTGTGTAAATTATTTATTGTTTATTGTAGAGTTTACTGTGCTGTGAGTAATTGTGGGCGCATCAGTGTAATCTGATGCTGCTTTAAATGTTGTACATGTCATGTCATGACTACCATGTTGCTCGGAACTGCACCTAAGAATTTCACCTACTGTTGCACTTGTGCATATGTAGAGTGACAAATAAAGTGATTTGATTTGATTTGACACACACACACACACACATATGCACGCTTACACACACACATGCATGCTTACACACACACACACACATGCACGCTTACGCACGCATGCATGCTTACACACACATACACACACACTTATATGCATATAAAACACACACACACATGCAGGCTTACACACACACATGCACGCTTACACACACACACGTGCACGCTTACACACACACATGCACGCTTACACACACACATGCACGCTTACACACACACATGCACGCTTACACACACACACGTGCACGCTTGCACGCACGCACTCATATGCATATAAAACACACACACAAGCATGCTTACACACACACACACATACACATATTTGCACGCATACACATATTTGCACGCTTACACATACACACACATATGCACGCCTACACACACATTTGCACACTCACACATACACACATGCTTACACACGCTCAACATCAAGCACAGATAACCACCAGATCTCAGATCTCTACACTGGTTGCCGGTTCATCAGAGAATAGACTTTATAATTCTCCTCTTGTATATTAGTCTCTACATAACCTCGCTCATGTCTACCTCTCAGATCTTCTTCATCTCTACATAACCTCGCTCATGTCTACCTCTCAGATCTTCTTCATCTCTACATAACCTCACTCATGTCTACCTCTCAGATCTTCTTCATCTCTACATAACCTCACTCATGTCTACCTCTCAGATCTTCTTCATCTCTACATAACCTCACTCATGTCTACCTCTCAGATCTTCATCTCTACATAACCTCGCTCATGTCTACCTCTCAGATCTTCTTCATCTCTACATAACCTCATGTCTACCTCTCAGATCTTCTTCATCTCTACATAACCTCACTCATGTCTACCTCTCAGATCTTCTTCATCTCTACATAACCTCGCTCATGTCTACCTCTCAGATCTTCTTCATCTCTACATAACCTCACTCATGTCTACCTCTCAGATCTTCTTCATCTCTACATAACCTCACTCATGTCTACCTCTCAGATCTTCATCTCTACATAACCTCACTCATGTCTACCTCTCAGATCTTCTTCATCTCTACATAACCTCGCTCATGTCTACCTCTCAGATCTTCTTCATCTCTACATAACCTCACTCATGTCTACCTCTCAGATCTTCTTCATCTCTACATAACCTCACTCATGTCTACCTCTCAGATCTTCATCTCTACATAACGTCGCTCATGTCTACCTCTCAGATCTTCATCTCTACATAACCTCGCTCATGTCTACCTCTCAGATCTTCTTCATCTCTACATAACCTCACTCATGTCTACCTCTCAGATCTTCATCTCTACATAACCTCGCTCATGTCTACCTCTCAGATCTTCTTCATCTCTACATAACCTCGCTCATGTCTACCTCTCAGATCTTCTTCATCTCTACATAACCTCGCTCATGTCTACCTCTCAGATCTTCTTCATCTCTACATAACCTCACTCATGTCTACCTCTCAGATCTTCATCTCTACATAACCTCGCTCATGTCTACCTCTCAGATCTTCATCTCTACATAACCTCACTCCTGTCTACCTCTCAGATCTTCTTCATCTCTACATAACCTCACTCATGTCTACCTCTCAGATCTTCTTCATCTCTACATAACCTCACTCATGTCTACCTCTCAGATCTTCTTCATCTCTACATAACCTCACTCATGTCTACCTCTCAGATCTTCATCTCTACATAACCTCACTCATGTCTACCTCTCAGATCTTCTTCATCTCTACATAACCTCACTCATGTCTACCTCTCAGATCTTCTTCATCTCTACATAACCTCACTCATGTCTACCTCTCAGATCTTCATCATCTCTACATAACCTCACTCATGTCTACCTCTCAGATCTTCTTCATCTCTACATAACCTCACTCATGTCTACCTCTCAGATCTTCTTCATCTCTACATAACCTCGCTCATGTCTACCTCTCAGATCTTCATCATCTCTACATAACCTCGCTCATGTCTACCTCTCAGATCTTCATCTCTACATAACCTCACTCATGTCTACCTCTCAGATCTTCTTCATCTCTACATAACCTCACTCATGTCTACCTCTCAGATCTTCTTCATCTCTACATAACCTCACTCATGTCTACCTCTCAGATCTTAATCTCTACATAACCTCGCTCATGTCTACCTCTCAGATCTTCTTCATCTCTACATAACCTCACTCATGTCTACCTCTCAGATCTTAATCTCTACATAACCTCGCTCATGTCTACCTCTCAGATCTTCTTCATCTCTACATAACCTCACTCATGTCTACCTCTTAGATCTTCTTCATCTCTACATAACCTCGCTCATGTCTACCTCTCAGATCTTCTTCATCTCTACATAACCTCGCTCATGTCTACCTCTCAGATCTTCATCATCTCTACATAACCTCACTCATGTCTACCTCTCAGATCTTCTTCATCTCTACATAACCTCACTCATGTCTAGCTCTCAGATCTTAATCTCTACATAACCTCACTCATGTCTACCTCTCAGATCTTCTTCATCTCTACATAACCTCACTCATGTCTACCTCTTAGATCTTCTTCATCTCTACATAACCTCACTCATGTCTACCTCTCAGATCTTCTTCATCTCTACATAACCTCGCTCATGTCTACCTCTCAGATCTTCTTCATCTCTACATAACCTCACTCATGTCTACCTCTCAGATCTTCTTCATCTCTACATAACCTCACTCATGTCTACCTCTCAGATCTTCTTCATCTCTACATAACCTCACTCATGTCTACCTCTCAGATCTTCATCTCTACATAACCTCACTCATGTCTACCTCTCAGATCTTCTTCATCTCTACATAACCTCACTCATGTCTACCTCTCAGATCTTCTTCATCTCTACATAACCTCGCTCATGTCTACCTCTCAGATCTTCTTCATCTCTACATAACCTCGCTCATGTCTACCTCTCAGATCTTCATCTCTACATAACCTCACTCATGTCTACCTCTCAGATCTTCTTCATCTCTACATAACCTCGCTCATGTCTACCTCTCAGATCTTCTTCATCTCTACATAACCTCGCTCATGTCTACCTCTCAGATCTTCTTCATCTCTACATAACCTCGCTCATGTCTACCTCTCAGATCTTCATCTCTACATAACCTCGCTCATGTCTACCTCTCAGATCTTCATCTCTACATAACCTTGCTCATGTCTACCTCTCAGATCTTCATCTCTACATAACCTCACTCATGTCTACCTCTCAGATCTTAATCTCTACATAACCTCACTCATGTCTACCTCTCAGATCTTCTTCATCTCTACATAACCTCACTCATGTCTACCTCTCAGATCTTCTTCATCTCTACATAACCTCACTCCTGTCTACCTCTCAGATCTTCATCTCTACATAACCTCACTCATGTCTACCTCTCAGATCTTCTTCATCTCTACATAACCTCGCTCATGTCTACCTCTCAGATCTTCTTCATCTCTACATAACCTCGCTCATGTCTACCTCTCAGATCTTCATCTCTACATAACCTCGCTCATGTCTACCTCTCAGATCTTCATCTCTACATAACCTCGCTCATGTCTACCTCTCAGATCTTCTTCATCTCTACATAACCTCACTCATGTCTACCTCTCAGATCTTCTTCATCTCTACATAACCTCGCTCATGTCTACCTCTCAGATCTTAATCTCTACATAACCTCACTCATGTCTACCTCTCAGATCTTCTTCATCTCTACATAACCTCACTCATGTCTACCTCTCAGATCTTCTTCATCTCTACATAACCTCACTCATGTCTACCTCTCAGATCTTCTTCATCTCTACATAACCTCACTCATGTCTACCTCTCAGATCTTCTTCATCTCTACATAACCTCGCTCATGTCTACCTCTCAGATCTTCTTCATCTCTACATAACCTCACTCATGTCTACCTCTCAGATCTTCATCTCTACATAACCTCACTCATGTCTACCTCTCAGATCTTCTTCATCTCTACATAACCTCACTCATGTCTACCTCTCAGATCTTCTTCATCTCTACATAACCTCACTCATGTCTACCTCTCAGATCTTCTTCATCTCTACATAACCTCACTCATGTCTACCTCTCAGATCTTCTTCATCTCTACATAACCTCACTCATGTCTACCTCTCAGATCTTCTTCATCTCTACATAACCTCACTCATGTCTACCTCTCAGATCTTCTTCATCTCTACATAACCTCACTCATGTCTACCTCTCAGATCTTCTTCATCTCTACATAACCTCACTCATGTCTACCTCTCAGATCTTCATCTCTACATAACCTCACTCATGTCTACCTCTCAGATCTTCTTCATCTCTACATACCCTCACTCATGTCTACCTCTCAGATCTTCATCTCTACATAACCTCACTCATGTCTACCTCTCAGATCTTCATCTCTACATAACCTCGCTCATGTCTACCTCTCAGATCTTCATCTCTACATAACCTCACTCATGTCTACCTCTCAGATCTTCTTCATCTCTACATAACCTCACTCCTGTCTACCTCTCAGATCTTCTTCATCTCTACATAACCTCACTCATGTCTACCTCTCAGATCTTCTTCATCTCTACATAACCTCACTCATGTCTACCTCTCTGATCTTCTTCATCTCTACATAACCTCACTCATGTCTACCTCTCAGATCTTCATCTCTACATAACCTCACTCATGTCTACCTCTCAGATCTTCTTCATCTCTACATAACCTCACTCATGTCTACCTCTCAGATCTTCTTCATCTCTACATAACCTCACTCATGTCTACCTCTCAGATCTTCATCTCTACATAACCTCACTCATGTCTACCTCTCAGATCTTCTTCATCTCTACATAACCTCGCTCATGTCTACCTCTCAGATCTTCTTCATCTCTACATAACCTCACTCATGTCTACCTCTCAGATCTTCTTCATCTCTACATAACCTCACTCATGTCTACCTCTCAGATCTTCATCTCTACATAACCTCGCTCATGTCTACCTCTCAGATCTTCATCTCTACATAACCTCGCTCATGTCTACCTCTCAGATCTTCTTCATCTCTACATAACCTCGCTCATGTCTACCTCTCAGATCTTCTTCATCTCTACATAACCTCACTCATGTCTACCTCTCAGATCTTCATCTCTACATAACCTCGCTCATGTCTACCTCTCAGATCTTCTTCATCTCTACATAACCTCGCTCATGTCTACCTCTCAGATCTTCTTCATCTCTACATAACCTCGCTCATGTCTACCTCTCAGATCTTCATCTCTACATAACCTCACTCCTGTCTACCTCTCAGATCTTCTTCATCTCTACATAACCTCACTCATGTCTACCTCTCAGATCTTCTTCATCTCTACATAACCTCACTCATGTCTACCTCTCAGATCTTCTTCATCTCTACATAACCTCACTCATGTCTACCTCTCAGATCTTCTTCATCTCTACATAACCTCACTCATGTCTACCTCTCAGATCTTCATCATCTCTACATAACCTCACTCATGTCTACCTCTCAGATCTTCTTCATCTCTACATAACCTCGCTCATGTCTACCTCTCAGATCTTCTTCATCTCTACATAACCTCGCTCATGTCTACCTCTCAGATCTTCATCATCTCTACATAACCTCGCTCATGTCTACCTCTCAGATCTTCATCTCTACATAACCTCACTCATGTCTACCTCTCAGATCTTCTTCATCTCTACATAACCTCACTCATGTCTACCTCTCAGATCTTCTTCATCTCTACATAACCTCACTCATGTCTACCTCTCAGATCTTAATCTCTACATAACCTCGCTCATGTCTACCTCTCAGATCTTCTTCATCTCTACATAACCTCACTCATGTCTACCTCTCAGATCTTAATCTCTACATAACCTCGCTCATGTCTACCTCTCAGATCTTCTTCATCTCTACATAACCTCACTCATGTCTACCTCTTAGATCTTCTTCATCTCTACATAACCTCGCTCATGTCTACCTCTCAGATCTTCTTCATCTCTACATAACCTCGCTCATGTCTACCTCTCAGATCTTCATCATCTCTACATAACCTCACTCATGTCTACCTCTCAGATCTTCTTCATCTCTACATAACCTCACTCATGTCTACCTCTCAGATCTTAATCTCTACATAACCTCACTCATGTCTACCTCTCAGATCTTCTTCATCTCTACATAACCTCACTCATGTCTACCTCTTAGATCTTCTTCATCTCTACATAACCTCACTCATGTCTACCTCTCAGATCTTCTTCATCTCTACATAACCTCGCTCATGTCTACCTCTCAGATCTTCTTCATCTCTACATAACCTCACTCATGTCTACCTCTCAGATCTTCTTCATCTCTACATAACCTCACTCATGTCTACCTCTCAGATCTTCTTCATCTCTACATAACCTCACTCATGTCTACCTCTCAGATCTTCATCTCTACATAACCTCACTCATGTCTACCTCTCAGATCTTCTTCATCTCTACATAACCTCACTCATGTCTACCTCTCAGATCTTCTTCATCTCTACATAACCTCGCTCATGTCTACCTCTCAGATCTTCTTCATCTCTACATAACCTCGCTCATGTCTACCTCTCAGATCTTCATCTCTACATAACCTCACTCATGTCTACCTCTCAGATCTTCTTCATCTCTACATAACCTCGCTCATGTCTACCTCTCAGATCTTCTTCATCTCTACATAACCTCGCTCATGTCTACCTCTCAGATCTTCTTCATCTCTACATAACCTCGCTCATGTCTACCTCTCAGATCTTCATCTCTACATAACCTCGCTCATGTCTACCTCTCAGATCTTCATCTCTACATAACCTTGCTCATGTCTACCTCTCAGATCTTCATCTCTACATAACCTCACTCATGTCTACCTCTCAGATCTTAATCTCTACATAACCTCACTCATGTCTACCTCTCAGATCTTCTTCATCTCTACATAACCTCACTCATGTCTACCTCTCAGATCTTCTTCATCTCTACATAACCTCACTCCTGTCTACCTCTCAGATCTTCATCTCTACATAACCTCACTCATGTCTACCTCTCAGATCTTCTTCATCTCTACATAACCTCGCTCATGTCTACCTCTCAGATCTTCTTCATCTCTACATAACCTCGCTCATGTCTACCTCTCAGATCTTCATCTCTACATAACCTCACTCATGTCTACCTCTCAGATCTTCTTCATCTCTACATAACCTCGCTCATGTCTACCTCTCAGATCTTCTTCATCTCTACATAACCTCACTCATGTCTACCTCTCAGATCTTCTTCATCTCTACATAACCTCACTCATGTCTACCTCTCAGATCTTCATCTCTACATAACCTCGCTCATGTCTACCTCTCAGATCTTCATCTCTACATAACCTCGCTCATGTCTACCTCTCAGATCTTCTTCATCTCTACATAACCTCGCTCATGTCTACCTCTCAGATCTTCTTCATCTCTACATAACCTCACTCATGTCTACCTCTCAGATCTTCATCTCTACATAACCTCGCTCATGTCTACCTCTCAGATCTTCTTCATCTCTACATAACCTCGCTCATGTCTACCTCTCAGATCTTCTTCATCTCTACATAACCTCGCTCATGTCTACCTCTCAGATCTTCATCTCTACATAACCTCACTCCTGTCTACCTCTCAGATCTTCTTCATCTCTACATAACCTCACTCATGTCTACCTCTCAGATCTTCTTCATCTCTACATAACCTCACTCATGTCTACCTCTCAGATCTTCTTCATCTCTACATAACCTCACTCATGTCTACCTCTCAGATCTTCTTCATCTCTACATAACCTCACTCATGTCTACCTCTCAGATCTTCATCATCTCTACATAACCTCACTCATGTCTACCTCTCAGATCTTCTTCATCTCTACATAACCTCACTCATGTCTACCTCTCAGATCTTCTTCATCTCTACATAACCTCGCTCATGTCTACCTCTCAGATCTTCATCATCTCTACATAACCTCGCTCATGTCTACCTCTCAGATCTTCATCTCTACATAACCTCACTCATGTCTACCTCTCAGATCTTCTTCATCTCTACATAACCTCACTCATGTCTACCTCTCAGATCTTCTTCATCTCTACATAACCTCACTCATGTCTACCTCTCAGATCTTAATCTCTACATAACCTCGCTCATGTCTACCTCTCAGATCTTCTTCATCTCTACATACCTCACTCATGTCTACCTCTCAGATCTTAATCTCTACATAACCTCGCTCATGTCTACCTCTCAGATCTTCTTCATCTCTACATAACCTCACTCATGTCTACCTCTTAGATCTTCTTCATCTCTACATAACCTCGCTCATGTCTACCTCTCAGATCTTCTTCATCTCTACATAACCTCGCTCATGTCTACCTCTCAGATCTTCATCATCTCTACATAACCTCACTCATGTCTACCTCTCAGATCTTCTTCATCTCTACATAACCTCACTCATGTCTACCTCTCAGATCTTAATCTCTACATAACCTCACTCATGTCTACCTCTCAGATCTTCTTCATCTCTACATAACCTCACTCATGTCTACCTCTTAGATCTTCTTCATCTCTACATAACCTCACTCATGTCTACCTCTCAGATCTTCTTCATCTCTACATAACCTCGCTCATGTCTACCTCTCAGATCTTCTTCATCTCTACATAACCTCACTCATGTCTACCTCTCAGATCTTCTTCATCTCTACATAACCTCACTCATGTCTACCTCTCAGATCTTCTTCATCTCTACATAACCTCACTCATGTCTACCTCTCAGATCTTCATCTCTACATAACCTCACTCATGTCTACCTCTCAGATCTTCTTCATCTCTACATAACCTCACTCATGTCTACCTCTCAGATCTTCTTCATCTCTACATAACCTCGCTCATGTCTACCTCTCAGATCTTCTTCATCTCTACATAACCTCGCTCATGTCTACCTCTCAGATCTTCATCTCTACATAACCTCACTCATGTCTACCTCTCAGATCTTCTTCATCTCTACATAACCTCGCTCATGTCTACCTCTCAGATCTTCTTCATCTCTACATAACCTCGCTCATGTCTACCTCTCAGATCTTCTTCATCTCTACATAACCTCGCTCATGTCTACCTCTCAGATCTTCATCTCTACATAACCTCGCTCATGTCTACCTCTCAGATCTTCATCTCTACATAACCTTGCTCATGTCTACCTCTCAGATCTTCATCTCTACATAACCTCACTCATGTCTACCTCTCAGATCTTAATCTCTACATAACCTCACTCATGTCTACCTCTCAGATCTTCTTCATCTCTACATAACCTCACTCATGTCTACCTCTCAGATCTTCTTCATCTCTACATAACCTCACTCCTGTCTACCTCTCAGATCTTCATCTCTACATAACCTCACTCATGTCTACCTCTCAGATCTTCTTCATCTCTACATAACCTCGCTCATGTCTACCTCTCAGATCTTCTTCATCTCTACATAACCTCGCTCATGTCTACCTCTCAGATCTTCATCTCTACATAACCTCGCTCATGTCTACCTCTCAGATCTTCATCTCTACATAACCTCGCTCATGTCTACCTCTCAGATCTTCTTCATCTCTACATAACCTCACTCATGTCTACCTCTCAGATCTTCTTCATCTCTACATAACCTCGCTCATGTCTACCTCTCAGATCTTAATCTCTACATAACCTCACTCATGTCTACCTCTCAGATCTTCTTCATCTCTACATAACCTCACTCATGTCTACCTCTCAGATCTTCTTCATCTCTACATAACCTCACTCATGTCTACCTCTCAGATCTTCTTCATCTCTACATAACCTCACTCATGTCTACCTCTCAGATCTTCTTCATCTCTACATAACCTCGCTCATGTCTACCTCTCAGATCTTCTTCATCTCTACATAACCTCACTCATGTCTACCTCTCAGATCTTCATCTCTACATAACCTCACTCATGTCTACCTCTCAGATCTTCTTCATCTCTACATAACCTCACTCATGTCTACCTCTCAGATCTTCTTCATCTCTACATAACCTCACTCATGTCTACCTCTCAGATCTTCTTCATCTCTACATAACCTCACTCATGTCTACCTCTCAGATCTTCATCTCTACATAACCTCACTCATGTCTACCTCTCAGATCTTCTTCATCTCTACATAACCTCACTCATGTCTACCTCTCAGATCTTCTTCATCTCTACATAACCTCACTCATGTCTACCTCTCAGATCTTCATCTCTACATAACCTCACTCATGTCTACCTCTCAGATCTTCTTCATCTCTACATACCCTCACTCATGTCTACCTCTCAGATCTTCATCTCTACATAACCTCACTCATGTCTACCTCTCAGATCTTCATCTCTACATAACCTCGCTCATGTCTACCTCTCAGATCTTCATCTCTACATAACCTCACTCATGTCTACCTCTCAGATCTTCTTCATCTCTACATAACCTCACTCCTGTCTACCTCTCAGATCTTCTTCATCTCTACATAACCTCACTCATGTCTACCTCTCAGATCTTCTTCATCTCTACATAACCTCACTCATGTCTACCTCTCTGATCTTCTTCATCTCTACATAACCTCACTCATGTCTACCTCTCAGATCTTCATCTCTACATAACCTCACTCATGTCTACCTCTCAGATCTTCTTCATCTCTACATAACCTCACTCATGTCTACCTCTCAGATCTTCATCTCTACATAACCTCACTCATGTCTACCTCTCAGATCTTCTTCATCTCTACATAACCTCACTCATGTCTACCTCTCAGATCTTCTTCATCTCTACATAACCTCACTCATGTCTACCTCTCAGATCTTCTTCATCTCTACATAACCTCACTCATGTCTACCTCTCAGATCTTCATCTCTACATAACCTCACTCATGTCTACCTCTCAGATCTTCTTCATCTCTACATAACCTCGCTCATGTGTACCTCTCAGATCTTCATCTCTACATAACCTCACTCATGTCTACCTCTCAGATCTTCATCTCTACATAACCTCGCTCATGTCTACCTCTCAGATCTTCATCTCTACATAACCTCACTCATGTCTACCTCTCAGATCTTCTTCATCTCTACATAACCTCACTCCTGTCTACCTCTCAGATCTTCTTCATCTCTACATAACCTCACTCATGTCTACCTCTCAGATCTTCTTCATCTCTACATAACCTCACTCCTGTCTACCTCTCAGATCTTCTTCATCTCTACATAACCTCACTCATGTCTACCTCTCAGATCTTCTTCATCTCTACATAACCTCACTCATGTCTACCTCTCAGATCTTCTTCATCTCTACATAACCTCACTCCTGTCTACCTCTCAGATCTTCTTCATTTCTACATAACCTCACTCATGTCTACCTCTCAGATCTTCTTCATCTCTACATAACCTCACTCATGTCTACCTCTCAGATCTTCTTCATCTCTACATAACCTCACTCATGTCTACCTCTCAGATCTTCATCTCTACATAACCTCACTCATGTCTACCTCTCAGATCTTCTTCATCTCTACATAACCTCGCTCATGTGTACCTCTCAGATCTTCATCTCTACATAACCTCACTCATGTCTACCTCTCAGATCTTCTTCATCTCTACATAACCTCGCTCATGTCTACCTCTCAGATCTTCATCTCTACATAACCTCACTCATGTCTACCTCTCAGATCTTCTTCATCTCTACATAACCTCACTCATGTCTACCTCTCAGATCTTCATCTCTACATAACCTCGCTCATGTCTACCTCTCAGATCTTCATCTCTACATAACCTCGCTCATGTCTACCTCTCAGATCTTCTTCATCTCTACATAACCTCGCTCATGTCTACCTCTCAGATCTTCTTCATCTCTACATAACCTCACTCATGTCTACCTCTCAGATCTTCATCATCTCTACATAACCTCGCTCATGTCTACCTCTCAGATCTTCATCATCTCTACATAACCTCGCTCATGTCTACCTCTCAGATCTTCATCATCTCTACATAACCTTGCTCATGTCTACCTCTCAGATCTTCTTCATCTCTACATAACCTCGCTCATGTCTACCTCTCAGATCTTCATCTCTACATAACCTCACTCATGTCTACCTCTCAGATCTTCATCTCTACATAACCTCGCTCATGTCTACCTCTCAGATCTTCATCATCTCTACATAACCTCACTGATGTCTACCTCTCAGATCTTCTTCATCTCTACATAACCTCACTCATGTCTACCTCTCAGATCTTCTTCATCTCTACATAACCTCACTCATGTCTACCTCTCAGATCTTCTTCATCTCTACATAACCTCACTCATGTCTACCTCTCAGATCTTCTTCATCTCTACATAACCTCACTCATGTCTACCTCTCAGATCTTCTTCATCTCTACATAACCTCACTCATGTCTACCTCTCAGATCTTCTTCATCTCTACATAACCTCGCTCATGTCTACCTCTCAGATCTTCATCTCTACATAACCTCACTCATGTCTACCTCTCAGATCTTCTTCATCTCTACATAACCTCGCTCATGTCTACCTCTCAGATCTTCTTCATCTCTACATAACCTCGCTCATGTCTACCTCTCAGATCTTCATCTCTACATAACCTCG